>NW_026881200.1:0-11022 GCF_032173495.1 Musca vetustissima | reverse complement strand
TTTTTTCAAAGCTCTATACAAGGCGTGGATTTTTTAAATAATATTTTTCAAGGCTCTATACAAGGCGTGAATTTTTTAAAGAATATTTTTTCAAGTCGTGGATTTTTTAAATAATTTTTTTCAAGGCTCTATACAAGGCGTAGAGTTTTTAAATAATTTTTTAAGGTTCTATACAAGGCGTTAAATAATTTTTTCAAGGCTCTATACAAGGTGGGGATTCTTTTAATAATTTTTTCAAGGCTCTATACAAGGCGTGAATTTTTTAAATAATTTTTTCAAGGCTCTATACAAGGCGTGGATTTTTAAAGAATATTTTTTCAAGGCTCTATACAAGGTGTGGATTTTTTAAATAATTTTTTCAGGGCTCTATACAAGGCGTGGATTTTTTAAATAATTTTTTCAGGGCTCTATACAAGGCGTGGATTTTTTAAATAATTTTTTCAGGGCTCTATACAAGGCGTGGATTTTTTAAATAATTTTTTCAGGGCTCTATACAAGGCGTGGATTTTTTAAATAATTTTTTAAGGTTCTATACAAGGCGTGGGTTTTTTAAATAATTTTTTAAGGTTCTATACAAGGCGTGGATTTTTTAAATAATTTTTTTCAAGGCTCTATACAAGGCGTGGATTTTTTAAATAATTTTTTCAAGGCTCTGTACAAGGCGTGGATTTTTTAAATAATTTTTTCAGGGCTCTATACAAGGCGTGGATTTTTTAAAAAATTTTTCAGGGCTCTATACAAGGCGTGGATTTTTTAAATAATTTTTTCAAGGCTCTATACAAGGCGTGGATTTCTTAAATAATTTTTTCAGGGCTCTATACAAGGCGTGGATTTTTTAAATAATTTTTTCAGGGCTCTATACAAGGCGTGGATTTTTTAAAAAATTTTTTCAGGGCTCTATACAAGGCGTGGATTTTTTAAATAATTTTTTCAGGGCTCTATACAAGGCGTGGATTTTTTAAATAATTTTTTCAGGGCTCTATACAAGGCGTGGATTTTTTAAAAAATTTTTCAGGGCTCTATACAAGGCGTGGATTTTTTAAATAATTTTTTCAAGGCTCTATACAAGGCGTGGATTTTTTTAAATAATTTTTTCAATGCTCTATACAAGGCGTGGATTTTTTAAATGATTTTTTTAAAGCCATATACAAGGCGTGGATTCAATGCTCTATACAAGGCGTGGATTTTTTAAATAATTTTTTCAAGGCTCTATACAAGGCGTGGATTTTTTAAATAATTTTTTCAAGGCGTGGATTTTTTAAATAATTTTTTCAAGGCGTGGATTTTTTAAATAATTTTTTCAACGCTCTATACAAGGCGTGGATTTTTTAAATAATTTTTTCAACGCTCTATACAAGGCGTGGATTTTTTAAATAATTTTTTCAAGGCTCTATACAAGGCGTGGATTTTTTAAATAATTTTTTCAAGGCTCTATACAAGGCGTGGATTTTTTAAATAATTTTTTCAACGCTCTATACAAGGCGTGGATTTTTTAAATAATTTTTTCAAGGCTCTATACAAGGCGTGGATTTTTTAAATAATTTTTTCAAGGCTCTATACAAGGCGTGGATTTTTTAAATAATTTTTTCAAGGCTCTATGCAAGGCGTGGATCTTTTTTAATAATTTTTTTAAAGGCTCTATACAAGGCGTGGTTTATTTCCCAAATGCCCTCTGCTGCCCTCTTCATTCATTACCCGAATAACACAATGATTTGCCACTCTACAATGTCCCTTTTAATTTGTAAAGCATTTATGTGTGCCTGTGTATACCTGTACATGCCTCTACCTTGCCGGATATCAGCCACTACATATATCCGTGTAATTCTGTGTGTGTGTGTCCGTTTGTCTGTTCATCTGATTATGTGTTGAAATCATTCATTTGCTTTGTAGACACTTCATGTCCCCATCCAAAGCTTCCTGTTTTGCCTGCCTGCCAGCCTGATGATAGACTGACTACAGTAAAATTTACATTGGCATGATATGGCCCCAGCTTGTAAATGTAAAAAGCCATTGACATGCCTGGTCATGCACTTCACTCTCGTCGAACTCTTTGGAAAATTTTGTAACAGAGAAATTTTTGGTTTTCAAATTTATGTTCTATTAATATTTGTTGCATGTCTACTGTCGAATATCGAACGACCGAACGGACGAACGAAACAAATGTCTGCAGTTACAAAAATGCAAAAATACACAGACAGACACACGTACAACAAAACCAATACTATGACACAAACGACAGTATGTCGTGTTATGGACATACAGACGAACGAATAAATAATGGTAGAGTGTCGTATTTCAGCAGGACAGTGTGTGGGCGTGGATTTTTTAAAAATTATTTTTGGCTATCCACATATTTTTTTGGGTTTCAGAACACTGTTTTATCTGTTGTCGAAATGATTTTAGTTACATTTGCCAAAGTAACACTTGTCGATACAAATCGACACAGACATTGACTGGCCTGGGCCATTGCACTGCAGACATACCGTCAGACACACACACACATCCCGATATAGTTATGTAACTACAGATGCACACTCTGACACATAGACATTGCTATGCACTTTGAGATCGAATTTCGATACTAGAGAGTCAAGAGATGATAGACGGACGGACAAACATACAGACAGACAAGAGATTCCTATGAAATCATCCGAACAAATTTATTCATTCCTGTGGAAAATTTAATTATAAAATTGTGTTTTTACCATTCTGTCGGAATGGTCGGGATGAGAGGACGGTCGGTTGTGCAGGAGGTTATGGCTGTTGTGCTAGGCAAATGACATAGATTTTGGTACATGTGGGGGTGTGTGTGTGTGTTTGTATTTGTGTTGTGATTGTGATTTGAAACGAAATACCGATGTCAGATCTTTGTTATTTAGAAAGAAGTATTGTTTTTGTTGTTGTATTATTTTTTCAGGTTGTTATGTAAATAAATAATTGACAAATTAATATAAAATATTAAGAAAAATCAAGAGTGAGTTCTGAGAAAAAAAAATAAAATAAAAAATCAATATTGTGAAGAAAACAATAGTGACCGAACATTTTAGGCAGATTGTAAATGGGGGTAGGGGAAACACATCTTTATTTTCCCTTTAAAACTGCCCTGGAGTTCAGGTGTCTGATTTGAGGATCTCTTCAGTTTCTAATTGGCTTATTAAAAGAATAAAAATAAACCATTACTTACTTCATCTTTTATTCCCTTAGAAATATAGTAACCCTGTCCCAAGGATGAAAATATCCTTGAATCCTTTTTCCCAAGTCCTGACCATCAGCATTTACCCAGCTGTGTTTGTATACCCTTCACCACACTGTGGTACAGGGTACTATGTCTTTGTGCATATGTTTGCAACAGGCAAAAGGAAACGAGATAGACACATGGTTCCTTTTGAGAATATGCATAGAATCACTTTCTAAGTCGATTTATGCATGTCCGTCCGTCCATCTGTCCGTCTGTAGATGTTAAATTGTAAACAAAGTACAGGTCGCATTTATGATCCAATTTGGATGAAACTTGGCACAAGTCACTTATTTGGCCCAAGGACGTACCCTATTGAAATTGGGAAAAAATCGGTTCAGATTTAGATATAGCTCTCATATATATTTTCGTCCGATTTAAGGTAAATGGTGCACCAAAGTCCCTATATACATTTCGATTTGCACGAAATTTGGCACAGAGTACTGAATTAGGTCCATAATGATGTGTGCCAAGTTTCGTGAAAATCGGTCTAGATGTAGATATAGCTCCCATATATAGTTTCGTCCGATTTAAGGTAAATTATGCACCAAAGTCCCTATATATCCTTCGATTTGCACGAAATTTGGCATAGAGTACTGAATTAGGTCCAGAATGATGTGTGCTAAGTTTCGTGAAAATCGGTTCAGATTTTGATATAGCTCCCATATATAGTTTCGTCCGATTTAAGGTAAATTATGCACCAAAGTCCCTATATATCCTTCGATTTGCACGAAATTTGGCATAGAGTACTTAATTAGGTCCAGAATGATGTCTGCTAAGTTTCGTGAAAATCGGTTCAGATTTAGATATAGCTCCCACATATAGTTTTGTCCGATTTTATATAAATGGTGCACCAAAGTCCCATATACCTTTCGATTTACATGAAATTTGGCACAGCGTACTGAATTAAGTATAGAATGATGTGTGCTTAGTTTCGTGAAAATCGGTCTAGATTTAGATGTAGCTCCCATATATAGTTTCGTCCGATTTAAGGTAAACTATGCACCAACTTCCCTATATATCCTTCGATTTGCACGAAATTTGGCATAGAGTACTGAGTTAAGTCTAGAATGATGTGTGCTAAGTTTCGTGAAAATCGGTCTAGATTTAGATATAGCTCCCATATGTAGTTTCGTCCGATTTAAGGTAAAAGCCCCTATATATATTTTGATTTGCACGAAATTTGGCATAGAGTACTGAATTAGGTTCATAATGATGTGTGCCAAGTTTCGTGAAAATCGGTTCAGATTTAGATATAGCTCCAATATATATTTTCGTTTGCACCGATGCCAAATTTCGAGAAAATCGGGTAAATTGTGCACTAAAGACCCAAAGATTGGCCGACCCGCACACAATTTTGGACAAAGTACTGAAGTTACTATAAACATTCGTGTGTCAAGTTTTCTTGAAATTGGTTCAGATTTACATATAGTTCCTATATGTACTTTCGCCCGATTTTAAGTAAATGGTGTACTAGGCCTAGCTAGGCCTATTAGCAAAACGTACTGAAATGAATATAAATTAATCTCGGGCAAGTTTCCTTGATGATAGTCGGTTTACTTATAGATAAAGATCGCATTTTTAAGTTCGTTCAATTTCATGTCAGTTCTGTATCTTTACAGATATCTGTAAAGATACATATGTAGAATATCCCCAAAGTGGTGAAGGGTATCATATAGTCGGCCCAGTCCGACTTTACTACTTTCCTTACTGGTTTTTTGTTCTTTCAAATTTCCGCATTGCATTCATGGCACTTAATCATCTTCGCTTTGTTTTCACAGCTTTAATTCATTTATTTTGTGCTAGGATATTCCATTCATGTTTGGTTTTGTTCATTTCACCTTCTCTGGTTCGGGGGGTTTTTTTTGTGCTCCATAATCGTGGCATTCAAAGCGAATTGCTTATCTGCCATGGCAAAACTAACAGTGCTTTATGTTTCCGGTTTCCTTTAATACCCGAACAAATGACCCGTTTGCCTTTTCAAATTTAGTTTCAACACCCACTCACACACACACACAAATTAAATATGAGGGTAATTAGCTAAAGGATTAAATATTGGAATTTCAAAACAAAATTAAATAATTATATTTAAAAACCAGTGAGCGGAGCAGTATAGTCGGATATTTCGTGATATTTAAACCCGATTTTAGGTAAACAACACCTGTTCCTTACACTGGCATATATTCCGAATATTACTAATACTCAGTACAGCCCTTCCAATTACTTGTCCAGAATCCCTTCACCGTGAGTTGTGTTGTGATGTTCGGCTAATAATTAAGGCTTATAGATTGAATTGAAAAAAAAAAAACAACTAAAAAAGCATTAAGTTCGGCCGGGCCGAACTTTGGATACCCTCCACCATAGGTATACTGACAGATACTTGAAATGAAAATATAGGGAACATACCAAAAAGTGGTCAAGAGGGTGCAAATATTGCCCAAGCTCAGAATATAGAACACCAGAATGTTAGATTTTAGTAGAAGTTTTGTAGGGTATCATATGATCGGCTCCGTCCGACTAAACTGCTCCGCTCACTGATTTTATAATATCATGAGAACGGACTAATATATTTGAACCAACGGACGGTTGAATAAACTATTATATTAAGCAAGCGTATTTCCTGTAGGAAGATGGGACCCATTGTTCCACTCCAACGTTACCAGATTTTATTTCGCGAGGTTGGCTGGAAGCTGTTGTTTCAATATGAACATTAATATTGCAGAAAGAAATTTGTATGAGTATGTCCCTGGAGGCTAACCTTAAGCGGGACAAAATGTTGATTGCATCGTGTAGGAATTGCCGAAAATTTGTAGTTATCATTAAATGAGGTGCTATGCCTAATTGAGGGCTGATATAGCTCTATTTCGGAACTAACATTATTGCATCAGAATACAGTTCTTTACTCTAAATATTAAAACTACCGAATATCGGTAGGTATCATTATATGGGGGCTAGGCCTAAATGCGGGCTATAGATCATTATCGAACCTTTTCTGTTCTGGTTTTATATGGGTGAAATGAATTAGAGAGTCTTAGAACCAAACCCAAAACGCGGAGCAAATCAGATAACTATTTTAATATAAACCAGTAAGGAATGAAGTAAAGTCGGACGGGGCCGACTATATGATACCCTTCTCCACATTGGGTATATTCAATAGATGAATCCTAACTGATGTCGCATTTTTAAAGGACCAGTAAAATGGAATTGGATCCATAAACATGTCATTCTGCAACCGATACTAAATTTTTCATTTGGTCAGATATAGAAGCTATATCTAAATCTGAACCGATTTCAGGAAACTTTACACACATCATTCTAGACCTAATTCATAACTCTGTGCCAAATTTCGTGCAAATCGAAAGATATATACGGACTTTGGTGCACCATTTACATAAAATCGGACGAAAATATATATGGAAGCTATATCGAAATCTGAACCGATTTTTCCCAATTTCAATAGGGTTCGTCCTTCGGCCAAAAAAATGAGCTGTGCACACATCATTGTGGGCTTAATTCATTACCCTACGCCAAATTTCGTGCAAATCGAAAGATATATAGGAACTTTTGAGCTCCATTTACCTTAAATCCGACGAAAATATATATGGGATCTGTATATAAATCTAACCCGATTTTCTCGAAACTTGGCACACGTCATTCTAGACTCAATTCAATATCCTATGCCAAATTTCGTACAAATCGAACGAATATAGGGACCTTGGTGCCCCATTTTCTCGAAACTTAGCACACGTCATGCTAGACTAAACTATGTCAAAATTCGTCCACATCGAAAGATATATAGGCACCTTGGTTCCTCATTTACATTAAATCGAACGAAAATATATATGGGAGCCATATCTATAACTAAACCGGTTTTCTCGAAACTTGACACACATCATTCTAGATCCAATTCAGTACACTATGCTAAATTTCGTGCAAATCGAAAGGTACATAGGGTCTTTAAGGCACCATTTACATAAAATCGGACAAAACTATATATGGGAGCTATGCCAAATTTTGTGCAAATCGAAAGATATATATAGGGGCAATGGTATACCAGTTACATCAAATCAGACGAAAATATATATGGGAGCTATATCAAAATCTGAACCGGTTTTTCCCAATTTCAATAGGGTTCGTCCTTGGGCCAAATAAGTGACCTATGGCAAATTTCATTCAAATCGGATTATAAATGCGACCTGTACTTTGTTCACAAAAATACATGGACGGACGGACGAACAGATGGACGGAGGGACAGACGGACACGCATAAATCGACTCAGAAAATGATTCTATGCATATTCTCAAAAGGAACTATGGGTCTATCTCGATTATTTTTGCCTGTTACAAAGATATGCACAAAGACATAATACCCTGTACCACAGTGTCGAGAAGGGTATAAAAAGGGGGTTATATGGGGACTACCACAAAAAGGGGGCGAATATTAATAGTTTCTGGTGGGGAGGTGTGCTATCGTATATGTCTACAAAATACCAAATTACAGCAAATTCGGTTGAATACCGCGCTCAAAAACCCCCAAATACCGAAAATTGGAGGATACCCTTATATTGGGGCTACCCGATAAAATGGACCTATATATAATTTTTTGTAGAAAGATTTGGTACCTATTAAGAAAAATCCGGTCAAAAACCAGCAAAAACTGAAATTAAGGTGGTACCCTTATAGGGGGGGCTACCAAAAAAAAGTGGACCTATATATGGGGGTTACTCGAAAAAATTGACGTATATTTATAATTTTTAGTATAGAGATTTGCTACCCAATAAGAACTCAATGTACCGAATTTCAGCGAATTTGGTCGAAAAATGCGAGCAAACCCTCCAAAATACCGCAAAATCAGGGGTACCCTTATATGGGGGCTATCCGAAAATATGAACCCATATTTATAATTTTTAGTGGAGAGATTTGCTACCCAATAAGAACTCAATGTACCAAATTTCAGCGATATCAGTTGAGAAACGCGCTCAAGAACCTCGAACCTGACTTACCAGCAGACAAAAGACGACCCTATGCAAAATGGCGATCTATATCAATTCGTTTAGAGGCTAGAGTGATTACAACAGACAGGCGGACATGGCTATGTCGTCATAGAATTTTACGCTGATCAAGAATATATATATTTTATAGGGTCGGAAATGATTATTTCGATGAGTTACAAACGGAAAAACAAATCAACCATAGTATGGAGGGTATACTATGGTTGAGGGTATAAAAACAAAAAAATTAAGTTTAATTCATCCAAAAATTATTATCTGATCATCACCGAAAATTATAGGCGTTGTCCTTAACCACAACTGGAATCTCATGGAAAGCGATCAGCACTATATTTCCGCCCTCTAGTGTGGTAATGGTTTATCAAATAATATCTGAATACGTAAGCACCTGTAAATATTTAAGTGTAATTCCCATATCCGAGTACATACGACAATATAAGAGGTATCAATTTAAAGGTCAACCACTACTCTTGGATATATCATCAACTTCTCGGCTCTGTGTCTTTCAGGAGTAAATATAAACGCTATAGAATATAAATGTTGTTATTTTTCACACAAAAGTCAGGGTCCATTTGACCCGCTAAATATTGACCGATCTTTACCAAAACAGACATGCTTATTCCTTGGTATGAACCTCCATGTAAAAAGTTCGAGATGTCTGGGTCATAATTGCGGCCTCTGGAGCGAACAGAAAATCAGACAAAAATAATGTTTTTGGTCCATTTCATCCCCTAAATATTAACCGATTTTTACCAAAAACAATAGGGGCCTTCATTGGGCCGAACCCATCCTACATGCAAAATTTCGTGAAGATTGGTCCATAACTGTGGCCCGTATTTACGAATTATAATGGACAGACGGACGGACGGACACACATGTCTAGATCGACTCAGCTAGTCGAGATCGGTATACTTAAAGGTGGTTCTAGGATCAATATTTCGAGGCGTTACAAACTCTTGGGGCTGCACAAAGCTATAATACCCTGACAACATAGTTGTGTAGGGTATAAATGTTTATTCTTTATTGAAAAAATATTTAAGAAATCGATGCCTTGTGTAGGTCCTTTTAAAATTGTTTAAAAAATCTTCGAAAATCCTAAGAAAAATATTATTTTGGTGAATATTGACTCAAAATTTTAACTATAATTTCTATGTAAATAAATAAGCAATCCCATTTACTGACTATGTCCACGCTGGCCTACCACTTCTTAGTAACCAAAATATGCTGCAACGTCATCTACTCATCATCGTCCTCGTCATCGGCTTAAGTGTATTTACTCTTCATAGAGAAAGACAGTACTTCTCGAATAACAATCTCAAGTATCTTCATCTTCAGCAGCAACAACGCCACTTGATTATAATAATTTTCGGAACTTCCGTTTCCGTTCGGTTACTTCATTTCCTTTGCCATTCATTTGCCGAGTGGCAATTCATGGCAAAACTTTGAATTTTCGAATAAATAAACCAAAAAGTAAATCTCTGTGAAAATATCCCAAAACACAACAACAAAATTAAGTTTTATAATATAAGAGCAAATAATAAATAACGGAATCAATTAAAAGTATTAAAAAAGAATGAAACAGAACAGAAGGGACAAGGAGAAGAGGAGAATGGTTGCACTTCATAAAATGCTGATTATGGCATAGAGATAAAGACCGACAAGGAATCTAGGAATACAAAATTGTGGTCCTCTATTGTTTTGGCCATTACTATTTTACTGCCGATGCGGATTGCTGACGGAATGCTACTTCTTGACCAGCTTTGTTGTTATTTACTTTTACTTTTGTTATTCATTGTTTTATTTGTGATGTAGTTTTTTTTTTCGTTTTGTCTATTTGTTTATTTATTACTTATGGGAATTTATGTCTATTTTTCTCTCTTTCTTCAGGTAATTTTTGAGAGTATTTGTAATAGCAATAACAATATTGTCATTAACTTGGCCAGGTTGTTTTGTTATCTTGGCTATCATTTTCGGCTTTTCATTATTTTATAATTTGGAAATGTCTTTGTGGGTGGCGTAGGCGATGATAGATACCAAGCAACGGCTCTGATTGACTTTAACATGGTGAAGTTCAGACTTATGTTGGTCCCTCTTTCATCTCAATTGTGGACACTGACCTCCCCGCGATGTCACCTGGGGTAACTATTTCCATCATCCGTTGATATAGTGAGCTGATATATGCCGCGCGTTCACCCATAAGATCTATAAAAAAAAATGTGTTGAGGCGTCGGGTCTACACTCGGAAAACGCCTCCTACTATGAAAAAGCAAAGAAAAAGAAAACCAAACCCCACTAATGTTGACGACCTCAGCCAACGTATAAAGTGCCACGATCTGCGAATCTGCACTTGGAAAGTGCGCACGTTGTACAGAACAGGCGCAGTTCTCGCTTTGGCGAATATACTCAAGAAGTACATTTCCTTACAGGAAATGCGATGGAAAGCGACTGACGTAAGTAAATCAGACGATTACGCACTGTATTATAGTTGTCATGAAACGGGACATGAATTTGGCTGCGGATTTATGGTTAAAAGGAGAATAAAAGACCTCGTCTTCAGATTCACTCAAGTAGATGAGCGAATTGCAATGATCCCCATAAAAGCGAAGTTCTTCTATATCAGTCTCATTTGCGCCCATGCTCCGATCGAAGACAAAGATGAACAAACTAAAGACATATTTTACGAGCGCCTAGAAACAGCATATGTCCGTTGCCCTGGCCATGACATTAAAATTTTGCTAGGAGATGTTAATGCAAAAATCGGAAGGGAAAATATCTTTGG
>NW_026881199.1:0-10830 GCF_032173495.1 Musca vetustissima | reverse complement strand
ATGAAATGAGGTTGAAAGTAGAAGGAGCAGCATTTGTACCAAGTTAATAAGCTCCATATTTTATTCATTTCTATTTTGGTTAACTGTATTTGGCCAGGAGCAAACAAACAGAGCAACAAATGGACCAAAGACAAATACACTAAGCGTGTGCTTGTAATAAGAGCAATCACATGGTACAACTACCACTACGAATGCGCTGATACTTAAACCGTTGACATTATCCTTCGTTACCCTTCTCAGCATTGGTATTGGCATCATCATCGACACAATCTTGTGCGGATGTCCTGAGGCGACAAATAACAAACAACGGAACTAAGTTGTTTGTATTTTTGTTTGTTTGTCTCCCTGCCTCTCTTCATCTCTCTCGTTCGCTATTTTTCCGATTTGTTTGGTTACGTTTTCAGTGAAGAGATGACGATGTTGATTACAGCTAAAAACAAAAAAACTAAACTGAAAACAACAACAAAAAAAAAAAAAAAAAAAAAAAAAAAAACAGTTCCAAAAACAAAAATAAAAGTTTCCACTGAAAACGATATGAAACACGGAAGTTTGCAATAAACTCTGATAATCAACACAAATGTCGAACAACAAACAGTTTGACAGACGCAAAATGGGCGGAGGAGGGGCGAAATAGGAACAAATCACAACTTTTTGGTGGTTGTCAATTTTCCTCGGACTCGGATGGTGAAGATGGTATTGATGGCGATGGTGGTGTTTGCAACATAACCCGTTTGGTGTTAAACGGAACCATCCGACACGTGCAACATTTTATTGAGAGATTTTTATTTCATCACAAAGGATAACAGGAACAATTTTCTAAAAGGGTTTTTGAACTATTTCAGAAAACACGATGTTAGTAGAAAGAGTTTACGATTTGAATAGGAAATCTCGAATGATTGTAACATTAAGTGTGGGGCACAAATCTTTCCGTTTATTTTGTGGAAATATTTGGATGGGGGTAATGGGTAAATTGTTGTTGGTTATGAAGGTTACCCATTTTTTTATTTTTAGAAGGGTTTGTAAAAATAAAAAAAAACTGGGTAAATAAAAAACTGGATTTTTCACAAGGGGAGAATTTTTTATAAGAGAGAATTTTATAATCAAGACTCTATCAAAGGCGAGCATTTTTTAAAAATATTGTTAATGGTCTATTGGAGGCGTGCATTTTATACCCTTCACCACACTGTGGCACAGGGTATTATGTCTTTGTACATATGTTTGTAACAGGCAAAAATAATCGAGATAGACCCATGGTTCCTTTTGAGAATATGCATAGAATCACTTTCTGAATCGATTTATGCATGTTCGTCTGTCCGTCCATGTATTTTTATAACAAAGTACAGGTCGCATTTATGATCCAATTTGGATGAAATTTGGTACAGGCCACTTAATTGGCCCAAGGACGAACCCTATTGAAATTGGAGAAAATCGGTTCAGATTTAGATATAGCTTCCATATATATTTTTGTCCGATTTTAAGTAAATGGTGCACCAAAATCCCTATATAACATTCGATTTGCACGAAATTTGGTACAGCGAACTAAATTAAGTCTAGAATGATGTGTGCGAATTTTCTGTAAAAATCGGTTCAGATTTAGATATAGCTCCCATATATATTTTCGTACGATTTTAAATAAATGGTGCAACAAAGTCCCTGAAAATCATTCGATTTGCACGTGTTTCGGCATAGCGTATTGAATTAAGTCTAAAATAACGTGTGCTAAGTTTCGTGAAAATCGGTTCAGGTTTAGATATAGCTCCCATATATATTTTCGTACGATTTTAAATAAATGGTGCACCAAAGTCCCTGAAAAACATTCGATTTGCATGAAATTTATCTAGAATGATGAGTGCTAAGTTTCGGGAAAATCGGTTAAGATTTCGATATAGCTCCCATATATATTTACGTCCGATTTAATGTAAATGGTGTACCAAAGTCCCTATATATCTTTCGATTTGCACGAAATTTGGCATAGCGTAATGAATTAGGTCTAGAATTATGTGTGTTAAGTTTCGGGAAAATTGGTTCAGATTTAGATATAGCTCCTATATATAGTTTCGCCCGAGTTTAGGTAAATAGTGCACCAAAGTCCCTGAAAATCTTTCCATTTGCACGAATTTCGGCCTAGCGTACTCAATGAAGTCTAGAAGGACGTGTGTATAGTTTCACGAAAATCGGTTAAGATTTAGATATAGCTCCCATATATATCTTCGTCTGATTTAAGGTAAATGGTGTACCAAAGTCCATATATATCTCTCGATTTGCACGAAATTTGGCACAGCGTACTGAATTAAGTCTACGTTTCGTGAAAATCGGTTCAGTTTTAGATATAGCTCCCATATATAATTTCGCCCGATTTTAGCTAAATAGTCCACTAAAGTCCCTGGAAATCGTTTGATTTGCACGAATTTTGGCAAAGCGTACTAAATTTAGTCTTGAATAAAGTGTGCAAAGTTTCGTGAAAATCGGATCAGATTTAGAAACAATTTAGCATAGGTTGCAGAATGACATGTGTAGGGATTGATGTTAGTCGGTTTAGATATAGATAAATATCACTTATTCAAGTTCCTTCAATTTCATGTCAATGTTCCTTTCGAAAAGGCGACGTTTAGGATACATATGTAGAATATACCCAAAGTGGTGAAGGGTATCATATAGTCGGCCCAGTCCGACTTTACTACTTTCCTTACTGGTTTAAAAATATTTTTCAATGGTGACGATTTTTTTAAATAATTTTCAATGGTCTTTAATAGAACATTTATTAAAATTATTCTCATTGTACATTCCACGGCTCCATTTTAATATTCAATTTATTCTTATTTTTATTTAATTATCATTCAAATTGAATCTTTATTTGAATATGGTCGACAATACCACCAACAGAATTGCAAATGACCAAATACCCATGTACGAGAATTTGTGATTATATATCATTAACCAAATATTTACCGAATCAAGGTTTATTTATCCTGGCATGTGTGTCTCTCTGAGAGTGTGGCTTCGATTGTGTTGTTTGTTTGATCTTTAAACAAAAGGACAATTTCACAACAGTGGCACAGTGCACTTCATACACTAGTTCATTTCATTCGATTTCCATTTCATTTATTTGCACACAATCAGGTTAAGAGCAAATATTCGAAGTGATAGGCCGTCCGTCCGGCCATCCAGGCAACACCATCACCATCAAAATCCTCTGGTATCCCAAAAATCATTTTTGGAAATTTTGTTCATTAAAACTTTGCAAATACCAATTCAGAACATTCGAATCTCGATAATAAATATTATCGAGCAAATGAATGCAAATTGTTATAGGCCATACCATCCTTAAGAAGGTGTAGGAGGTAGAAGGAGGTGTGTTAGTTTGACAATCTCTTTAAATATTAACCGATATGAACTCTTTTATCCTTTGACTTAATAATATTATGGGGACCGAGTTGGCTGGCACAACTAAAAGCCCTAAAGTATTAACAACAATAAATACATAAATAAATAAACAAGAAATATAAAGAAAATTCTTGTTGGACTTGAAAATGGCAACAACGTCAAAGTTTGTTCAGAGATTAAAAGTGTAAACTGAATATACAAATCGTTTTACTTTAAGACAGGAAGGAAGCTAACCGGCATGCCTGCCTGCTTGCCAACAACAACCAGCAACCATCGAACCTTACGAACAAACTGCCAGTGTTTTACAACAAAAGACTTACGAGCAGAGTAAATATTTAACCCCCATAGGCTTAAAGTTTTTGCAAAATCGAAACTTTCCAAACTGAGCAAATTTAATAATTTAATATTTGAACTAGAAATATTCAAATATTTATTGACAGTTGATTGGTATTTAAATGCCATCATCTGAATCAGTATCTGCCTTTTAATCGTCTTCGAGAATTTCTGATGATGTCCTTGAAAAGGCTTAACAGTGATTGAATTTCAATTATGCATGGCAAAGAAGGAAATGTTTCAATTGTAGTTGTTGTTGGTTTATTTATTAGCTTGTTGTTGTTCTTGTTGTTGAGAGGATAATTTTAATTAGATATTCCTTTACTAATTACGGATATAGTTTACTAAACTAATAGAAATCATCAGAATAATCCGAAAATACAAATACAAATAATAATACAAATATCTGTTGTGATTATTGAAAACTACTTGGAATGCATAATTAATTTCGATAAAAACCACGCCTTGTTGGAGAAAAATTTCTCTTTAAAAAAACCACGCCTTGTTGGAGAAAAATTTCTCTTTAAAAAAACCACGCCTTGTTGGAGAAAAATTTCTCTTTAAAAAAACCACGCCTTGTTGGAGAAAAATTTCTCTTTAAAAAAACCACGCCTTGTTGGAGAAAAATTTCTCTTTAAAAAAAACCACGCCTTGTTTGAAAAAATTTCTCTTTAAAAAAACCACGCCTTGCTATTCCTTAAACAATCCACGCCTTAGAGTGGCCTTGTAAACTATTCCTTAAACAATCCAGGCCTTAGATATGCCTTGGAAACTATTCCTTAAACAATCCAGGCCTTAGATAGGCATAGAGTTTCCAGGCCTTAGATAGGCCTTGGAAACTATTCCTTAAACAATCCACGCCTTAGATAGGCCTTGGAAAATATCCCTTAATCAATTCACGCCTTAGAGAGACATTGGAATAATATACATCACCACTATGTATATTTTATACACATTCTAGAATCAATTTAGTACGCTATGCCAAATATGGTGGAAATCGAAAGATATATAGGGATTTTGGTGAAACATTTACATTAAATCGGACGAAAATATATGTGAGCTATAATTTCGTGAAAATCGAAGAATATATAGGGACTTTGGTACACTATTTACAAAAAAATCGGATGAAAATATATATGGGAGCCATATCTAATTCTGAACCGATTTTCACGAAACTTAACGTATATAATTCTAGACAGTGCGCCATATCAAATTTCGTGCAAATCAAAAGATATATAGGCAATTTGGTGCACCATTTACCTAAAATCGGGCAAAACTATATATGGGAGCTATATCTAAATCTGACCCGATTTTCTCGAATCTTAACACACATAATTCTAGGTTTAATTCAGTACTCTATGCCAAATTTCGTACAAATCGAAAGATATGTAGGGCCTTTCGTGCACAATTTACACAAAATCGGACAAAACTATATATGGGAGCTATATCTAAATCTGAACCGATTTTCACGAAACTTAGCACACATTGTTATGGACCTAATTTAGGAGTCTGTGCCAAATTTCGTGCAAATCGAGAGTTATATAGCGACTATGGTGCCTATATCGGACGAAAATGTACCACAGTGTGGTGGAGGGTATAAAAAGGGGGTTATATGGGGACTACCCCTGAAAGGGGGCGAATATTAATATTTTTTGGGAGGGAGGTTTGTTACCGTATACGACGACAAAAAAACAAATTACAAAGAATTTGGTTGAAAAACGCGTTCAAGAACCCCAAAATACCGAAAATTTGGTGGGTTCCCTTATATGGGGGCTACCCGAAAAATTGACTTATATTTATATTTATTATTTATAGTGGAGAGATTTGCTACCTAATAACAACTCGACGTACTAAATTACAGTCAGTTCGGTCGAAAAATACGATCAGAAGACCCCAAAATAGCAAAAATTTGGTGGTACCGTTATATGGGGACTACCAGAAAAACTGGACATATATTTATAATTTTTAGTGGAGTAATTTGGTACCCAATAAGAACCCAATGTACAAAATTTCAGAGAATTAAGTTATAAAACGAGCCCAAGAACCCCAAATCGGGGGTACCCTTATATGGGGGCTATCCGAAAAAAAGGAACTATATTTATAATTTTTAGTAGGGAGATTTGCTACCAATCCAATAAGAACTCAAAGTACCAAATTTTAGCGAATTCGGTCGAAAACTATGATCCACACCCCCAACATACCGCAAAATTGGGGGTACCCTTATATGGGGGCTATCCGAAAAAATGGACCCATATTTATAATTTTTATTGTAGAAATTTGCTACCCAATAAGAGCTCAAAGTACCAAATTTCAGCGAATTCAGTCAAAAAATGCGCTCAAAAAAAAATTGGGGCGTACCCTTATATGGGAGCTATGCCTAAACGTGAACCGAGTTTCTCCAATTTCAATAGTGTTCGTCCTTGCGCCAATTAAGTGACCTGTGCCAAATTTCATCAAAATCGGATCATAAATGCGACCTGTACTTTGCGAACAAAAATACATGGACAGACGGACGGACGGACATGCATAAATCGACTCAAAAAGTGATTCTATGCATATTCTATCTCGATTATTTTTGCCTGTTACAAACATATGCAAAAAGACATAATACCCTGTACCACAGTGTGGTGAAGGGTATAAAAATATTCCTAAAAAATCCACGCCTATTTATAGTCCTTAAAAAGATATTTTTCAAATATCAAAGTAATAATGAAGGTATTAAAAACCCTTTTTTTGTTGGTCCTAATGGACTTTTCTTAATAATCTTAATGGTGTAGAATGGGCGTATTGATGTGTAATAGCCATTGACATGATGTTGGTATTGTTGAACACATTATTGTATCTATTGTAGTTCTGAAATATAAGCCCTAGAAATGATTTCCATTGTTGTAAAAAAATTAAAATTTTCAATATTTGAAATGTATCACATCTAATGCTGTAATATTAATAGTAGAATATTGAAATGGTTTCAATTCAAATAGATTGTGTTGACTATATGATATGAGAAATTCCAGAATGTCTATAGACATTTTCGAAATCATGACAATTTTTTATTGAAAGTAATTTTTTGTTTTGATTTTTTTAAGAAGGTCATTTGAAATAAAATTGAATTAGTGGTTTTCAAAATTTTTATTTTTTACGAATGGTCTTGGGAGCTGTCTGACATATCCCTCCTCATTTCGATGTATAATAAAACCTAAAAATTCCCCATACATTAATTTCGATTAAATATTCCATCGTGTATGCCCCTCGCAATAAATACTCCGCACACCTACTTCATATGGGCGTTTTCGCATTTCAATAGCAGTAAGAACACAGAAAAATGTAATTTTATGTATGATGAAGACTAAGTACCTCAAGGTGGTGGTGGAGGAGGATGGGAAGCCGAACAGACAGGCGGTGATATCGATGATGTTTCATCGCACCATTTTGAGAATGTACTTCAATTTGTTTACCTTATATGGTTCATTTGTTATAGGTAAGAAAGGAGCACTTATGTCGCCGATATGTATGGGTGTGTGTCTATGTGTGAGTATGTATGTAATTTATAGCTCATTCGAAGTGTTTGAGTATTTGTAAGGATTCATAAAATATAAAAAAAGCTGGAGGCATCTGGCTGTATACACATCCACGTACTTGAGTATGTATGTTTGATAAATGTTACCATTTAAGTAATGATCTTTACACCACCTCTACGATTATTTTCCTACAGTTCAAGCGGAGTAAAATACGATACTCATTATTCGATAAATGGTGTTGTTGTTATTGCAGTAACATGTATCAGCATTTATTGTCTTAAGGAGGAACAATAGATTTAATAAAAGGGTGGAAAAAAAGTAAAATTTTTCATCGATTTTGAAAGGCGCGGATTTTTTAAAGAATATTTTTTCAATGACTTGGAAAGTGGGCGTGGATTTTACCTTTAAAGAATATTTTCTCAATGACTTGGAAAGTGGGCGTGGATTTTACCTTTAAAGAATAGTTTTTAAGGACCAATACAAGGCGTGGATTTTTTATAGAATATTTTTGTAAAGCTTCAACAGAAGGGTGGATTGTTTAAGTATATTTTCTTAAGGCTTCAACATAAGCTTCGATTTTTTAAAGAATATTTTTTCTAGGCTTCAAGAGAGGCGTGGATTTTTGAAGAATTTTTTTTTAAGGCTTCAACAGAGGCGTGGATTTTTTAAGAAACTTTTTTTAAAGCCTTCAACAGAGGCGTGGATTTTTTAAGAAGATTTTTTAAAGCCTTCAACAGAGGCGTGGATTTTTTAAAGCTTCCATATGAGGCGTGGATTTTTTAAAGCTTCCATATGAGGCGTGGATTTTTTAAAGCTTCCATATGAGGCGTGGATTTTTTAAAGCTTCCATATGAGGCGTGGATTTTTTAAAGCCTTCAACAGAGGCGTGGATTTTTTTAAAGCCTTCAACAGAGGCGTGGATTTTTTAAAGCCTTCAACAGAGGCGTGGATTTTTTTAAAGCCTTCAACAGAGGCGTGGATTTTTTTAAAGCCTTCAACAGAGGCGTGGATTTTTTTAAAGCCTTCAACAGAGGCGTGGATTTTTTAAGAAGATTTTTTAAAGCCTTCAACAGAGGCGTGGATTTTTTAAGAATATTTTGTCACGCCCTATAAAAGGCGTGGAATTTTTAAGAATATTTTTTCACGCCCTATAAGAGGCGTGGATTTTTTAAAGAATATTTTTTCACGCCCTATAAGAGGCGTGGATTTTTTAAGAATATTTTTTCACGCCCTATAAGAGGCGTAGATTTTTTTAAGAATATCTTTTCACGCCCTATAGGAGGCGTGGATTTTTTAAGAAGATTTTTTAAAGCCTTCAACAGAGGCGTGGATTTTTTAAGAAGATTTTTTAAAGCCTTCAACAGAGGCGTGGATTTTTTAAGAAGATTTTTTAAAGCCTTCAACAGAGGCGTGGATTTTTTAAGAAGATTTTTTAAAGCCTTCAAAAGAGGCGTGGATTTTTTAAGAAGATTTTTTAAAGCCTTCAACAGAGGCGTGGATTTTTTAAGAAGATTTTTTAAAGCCTTCAACAGAGGCGTGGATTTTTTAAGAATATTTTTTAAAGCCTTCAACAGAGGCGTGGATTTTTTCAGAAGATTTTTTAAGAAGATTTTTTAAAGCCTTCAACAGAGGCGTGGATTTTTTAAGAAGATTTTTTAAAGCCTTCAACAGAGGCGTGGATTTTTTAAGAAGATTTTTTAAAGCCTTCAACAGAGGCGTGGATTTTTTAAGAAGATTTTTTAAAGCCTTCAACAGAGGCGTGGATTTTTTAAGAAGATTTTTTAAAGCCTTCAACAGAGGCGTGGATTTTTTAAGAAGATTTTTTAAAGCCTTCAACAGAGGCGTGGATTTTTTAAGAAGATTTTTTAAAGCCTTCAACAGAGGCGTGGATTTTTTAAGAAGATTTTTTAAAGCCTTCAACAGAGGCGTGTATTTTTTAAGAATATTTTTTAAAGCCTTCAACAGAGGCGTGGATTTTTTAAGAAGATTTTTTAAAGCCTTCAACAGAGGCGTGGATTTTTTAAGAAGATTTTTTAAAGCCTTCAACAGAGGCGTGGATTTTTTAAGAAGATTTTTTAAGAAGATTTTTTAAAGCCTTCAACAGAGGCGTGGATTTTTTAAACACCTATCAAATACCTAGAATTTTTAAGAAGATTTGTTAAGGCCTATCCAAGACGTGGATTTGTTAAAGAATATTTTTTCAAGGTCCAAACAAGGCATGGGTTTGTTAAAGAATATTTTTTCTATGTCCTCTAAGGCGTGGATTTATTAAAGAATATTTTTTCATGATCCGAACAAGGCTTGGGTTTGTTAAAGAATATTTTTTCAAGGTCTACTAAAGGCGTGTTTTTTTAAAGATTGTTTTTATTTTTGTTATTTTTTAAGCAATTAACATCCTAATCGTTCTTTAATCTCCATCTAAAACTAATCGATTTTTATTGTCTGCTTGCTGAAAACAACTAAATTGTTTTATCATCATCAAGATTGTTCAAAAAAACGACTACACCCATCCTGCAAATAAAACAAAACGAATCCTTAACAAGCTATCAAATATATGTTGAGAAAAAATACAACCTATTTGTTTTTTTTTTCGAACATTCCATTCTCTGTTTATAGCTGAAAATAACACTCAAGATGTTTGGCTAAGCGGATTAAAGGTGACATATTTTTTTTTGTTTTCTTCTCAGCTACTCGGGTTTATTGTGTAACAATTGAGAGAGTGTTGGTGTTGCCTCAAATAAATCCGACAGTCAAATACTCAGGCAGGAGAAGAAGATGTGCAAAAAAATAAGTGGATACTAAAATAGAAACAAAGAGAAAAAAGAAGTGAACGCATAGGAATTCAACATGTCAGCAGAAGCTGCTTACCGCACGCACACATACACATAGAAAAATATCTCTAGTGGACAAAACGAAAAATAGCTCTAGTGAGTGAAGATAGTAATCCCGGGTGGGAAGATGAGTTAGTGTTGCGTTTGAAACGGATGTTTTTTCCGAATATTATACTCCGGGAAGTGTTTAAATGTTGAGGGATCTGATAAGTTGCTAACTCAATGAAGGTAAGAGTAGTTTTTATTTACGAATCAAAACATATTCTTAAAAAAATCCACACTTTTTCAATTTCCCAATTGTGTTAGATTTGACTTCTCACATATCATTTAAATTTTTGTCATTGGTGTGCTACACACTTGCAGGAAAAATACAAGTTTTCCCTACAAAATGGCAAGTCATCTCTCCTATCATCTCTCATCTATTTCGTTCCTATTATATTAATAGGATTAAATCAAATGAACTTAAACAAAAGCTTACGAAGGAGATTTATTCAACTACGAATGGCACTGACATCATCATTAGAAGAAGTTTACGAAAGGGATATTTGTTTAACATGTTAGGGGACATTACTTTATAGAGAGAGAAGAATGGTGACCCCAAAAACAAAATTGAATGGGTTTTTTGTGATTTTGTATGAACAATACTTCCATACAACGGGATACCTTTATAAAATCAAAATATTTTAAGCTGGAACAATTTTTAATAGATTGATTTCCAATTATTTTTTTCAGGTAATTGTTTCGTAGAAATAAAATATGGTAAG
>NW_026881198.1:0-10803 GCF_032173495.1 Musca vetustissima | reverse complement strand
GAATTTTAATGTAATGGCCAGGACAGCGGACATAAGCTGTTTCTAGGCGCTCGTAATATATATCTTTGGTCTGCTCATATTTGTCTTCCGTCAGAGCAAGGGAGCAAATAAGACTAATGTAGAAGAACTTTGCTTTTATATGGATTATAGTAATTCGCTCATCTACGAGTACTGGAGTGAATCTGGAGACGAGGTCTCTTATTTTCTTGTCAACCATTAATCCGCTGCCAAATTCATGTATCGTTTTATGATAGCTATAATACAGTCCGTAGTCATCTGATTTCTTACGCCTGTCCAATTCCATCGCATTTCCTGTAAGGCAATAATATCGGCTTTGTACATCTTGAGTACATCCGCCAAGGCGAAATCTGCGACTGTTCTGTAGTTCTTATGGGTGAACACGCGGCACATATCAGCTCGCTATTTCAATGGATAATGAAAATAGTTGCCCCATTGGTTACTTACCTTCCTTCAAAAATCAATATAGGTCAATGTTTTAAAAGGCGTCAAATTTATAGTGTCCCGCCCTTGTTTAAAGATATTTTTCGCAAAAAAATCAATATAGGCCTATGTTTTACTTTAGCACCCATATAAAAGTCCCGTCCCGTCATAGGTATTTGTATTTCCATATCAAGGCTCAGTTTCCATGTCGGATACTTGATGGCTATTGGTCCAGTTTATTAAGCGGCCATATAAACATCCTGCCCATATTTTGGTATTTCCATTCCGAGCTATTTGTGACAAATATGGTTTCTTCAAAAAAAGCCATATATTTAGATTTATGTTGTTTAATTTAAAGGTCCCGACCCATGTTATATATTTTGATTCTCCAAGAATATTGTTAACAGAATAGGCTGGATTTTGTAAAGTTCCAACCCGTAGAAATGTCCAGGCTATTTGATTTAGGATGACATTCTGTTATTTGGTATTTCGTTTTCTCAGACGTTATAAAATTCCCTAAAAGATAATATGAACCGGTTTTAGGTATTTTGATTACGCACATCATGGTATAACAAGCTCGAGGAAGATCTTTTTGATTAAATATAAAAAAACCTCAGTTATTGAGGATATTTTTTTTTCTTGAGAATTATTTCCCAAGCCTTTGTCTACACAAAGAAACTCTACAAATATTTACTTGTCGACCTGCATATTGAAAAAACCATATGAAGAACATGCGTAAGCATGTTTATCTTCTATTGAAATATAGCATTGAAATGTTACAAAAGGCCAAGTACCTAATGCCAAGTTGGCAAAACAAAAACACGCAGCAACAACAAGTGAAAAGAACAATTGTCAGCTCTATACCTACAACATCCTTTGCAGCAGGACACCAAGTGCAACAGAATATAATGGGTTTGCAGTTTGCAAAACACCAATAAAACTACCATGTAAATGGTGGTGGTGGTACTGTTGGTAACAACCTGAAGGTTATCCTTCAAACACAAACACCTACCGAATACACAAAGCCATGGCCTTTTGCAACAGCTGTATTTGTCGTCTGTCTCAGTAGTACCATCAGCAGCGTAGCAGTTCTGGCTAGGATGTTGATGACATCAACGCCTATACATAAGTATATGTTGCTGCTTCATGTTGTTTGCCACTTGTGATACACCGTTCACCAATGTAATTTACCCTACCCCAACGAACCAACCGACCGACCAACCAGCATCACAATGTCAACGACAACGAAGACATTTGTAATCCATGACCTAAAGGCACATTTGGTTCCGTTTAGCGTTGAGGAGGAGTGCGGAAACAATTTGTGTCTGTTAGCACTGGGACACAGGGAATGTGTGTCACAGATTCACAAACAC
The DNA here is from genome assembly GCF_032173495.1 of Musca vetustissima. Lineage (NCBI taxonomy): Eukaryota > Metazoa > Arthropoda > Insecta > Diptera > Muscidae > Musca > Musca vetustissima. The sequence continues at coordinate 8,989 of NW_026881198.1, read as the reverse complement.
ACATACATAAAAGTAAACCACAACAAGTGCGTATTAAAATGAAAGCGATGGTTAATCTACATGATGTAAATCAGATAAACTGACCGGTTTTTATACCCTTCACCACACTGTGGTACAGGGTATTATGTCTTTGTGCATATGTTTGTAACATGCAAAAGGAAATGAGATAGACACATGGTTCCTTTTGAGAATATGCATAGAATCACTTTCTGAGTCGATTTACGCATGTCCGTCGGTCTATCCGTCTGTCCGTCCATGTACCCTATTGAAATTGGGAAAAATCGGTTCAGATTTAGATATAGCTCCCATATATATTTTCGTCCGATTTAATGTAAATGGTGCACCAAAGTCCCTTTATATCTTTCGATTTGCACGAAGTTTGGCACAGCGTAATGAATTAGTCCTAGAATGATGTGTTCTGAGTTTCATGAAAATCGGTTCAGATTTAGATATAGCTCCCATATATAGTTTCGTCCGATTTAAGGTAAATTATGCACCAAAAACCCTATATATTCTTCGATTTGCACGAAATTTAGCATAGCGTACTGAATGGAGTCTAGAATGATGTGTTCTAAGGCGACGTCTATTAGGATATATATGTAAAATATACCAAAATGGTAAAGGGCATCGTCCCACTCCGACTTTACTACTTTCCTTACTGGTTATTTGATGAACCTGAACACTAGCGTAAAAATTAGCTTTCGTTAAAATTCGATATAACCAAATTTAAATATTTGAATGCTGAATTTTGGGACCAAATACTTTGTTCATTATAAAAAAAGTTCGCTATAAGAGTAAAAAAGTTGTATGAATAATATATATTAAAACTTCGGACCAGGAAATATGTCGCAACTGTATTAACAATTTTTGACAGACTGGTTTATCTACAAAAAGAATGAATTGTCTTCATAATAGATTTAAACATGAAGTCCAGCTTTAATAATAACAAGTGAAAAAGCGTTAAGTTCGGCCGGGCCGAACTTTGGATACCCTCCACCATAGATATACTGACAGGTACTAGAAATGAAAATATGGGAACACACCAAAAAGTGGAACTATACCGACATTTCTATGTAAACTATAATACAAAATTTCAGAAATTTTTAATGGATAATTATACCCCAGCCTTATGGCAAATGAGGGTGTATACACTTTACACCGTGAAAATGTGCCTCATCGAAATATTGGTTCTAGACCCCATGTTTCTTTGGACCAAATCGGTTTCAGAAAATTTACATTTCATTCAAACTTTGCCAATCTTATTATTTCTTCCAAACTTAGTTCAAATTCGAAGATGGGGAATATCGGTCCACTCCTTCTGGTACCTCCCACACAGGGGCTAGGTTTAAATACGGGTTATAGTTCATATATTATCGAACCTTACGTTCATTATCGAACCTTACGTTATAGTTTTTTATCTCGATATCCTACATAGGTGATATAGTTACAACATAGTCTTAGAACCAAACCCAAAACGCGGAACAAATTGCATAACTATTTTAATATAAACCAGTAAGGAAAGTAGTAAAGTCGGACGGGGCCGACTATATGATACCCTTCACCACTTTGAGTATATTCAACAGATGAATCCTAACAGACGTCGCATTTTTAAAGGACCAGTAAAATGAAATTGGAACCATAAACACGTCATTCTGCAACCGATACTAAATTTTTCATTTGGTCAGATATAGAAGCTATATCTAAATCTGAACCGATTTCAGGAAACTTCTAGACCTATTTTGTTACGCTGTGCCAAATTTCGTGCAAATCGAAATATATATAGGGACTTTGGTGCACAATTTACATTAAATCTGACGAAAGTATATGTAGGAGCTATATATAAATCTGAACCGATTTTCAGGCAACTTTACACACATCATTCTAGACCTAATTTGCTACGCTGTGCCAAATTTCGAGCTTAAATCGACTCAAAAAGTGATTCTATGCATATTCTCAAAAGGAGCCATGGGTCTATCTCGATTATTTTTGCATGTTACAAACATATGCACAAAAACATAATACCCTGTACCAGAAAAAAGAATTTGGTTCAAGAACCCAATAAGAACCCAATGTACAAAATTTCAGCGAATTCAGTTATAAAACGAGCCCAAAAACCCGAAAATACCGAAAATTGGGGGTGCCCTTATATGGGGGCTTTCCGAAAAAATGGACCTTTATTTATAATGTTTGGTAGGGAGATTTGCTACCCAATAAGAACACAAAGTACTAAATTTCAGTGAATTCGGTCGAAAAATGCGATCAAAACCCCCAAAATACCGAAAATTGGGGGTAATCTTATATGGGGGCTACCCGAAAAAATGGACCTTTATTTATAATTTTTGGTAGGGAGATTTGCTACCCAATAAGAACTCAAAGTACCAAATTTCAGCGAATTCAGTTAAACAACGCGCTCAAGAACCTCAAAATACCGAAAATTTGGGGGTACCCTTATATGGGGGCTATGCGAAAAAATAGACCGTTATTTATAATTTTTGGTAGGGAGATTTTCTACCCAATAAGAACACAAAGTACCAAATTTCAGTGAATTCGGTCGGAAAATGCGATCAAAACCCCCAAAATACCGAAAATTGGGGGAAATCTTATATGGGGGCTATCCGAAAAAATGGACCTTTATATATAATTTTTGGTAGAGAGATTTGCTACACAATAAGAACTCAAAGTACCAAATTTCAGCGAATTCAGTTAAAAAACGCGCTCAAGAACCTCAAAATAGCGAAAATTTTGGGGTACCCTTATATGGGAGCTATGCCTAAACGTGAACCGATTTTCTCCAATTTCAATAGGGTTCGTCCTTGGGCCAATTAAGTGATCTGTGCCAAATTTCATCCAAATCGGATCATAAATGCGACCTGTACTTTGTTAACAAAAATACATGGACGGACGGACGGACAGACGGACATGCATAAATCGACTCAGAAAGTGATTCTATGCATATTCTCAAAAGGAACCATGGGTCTATCTCGATTATTTTTGCCTGTTACAAACATATGCACAAAGACATAATACCCTGTACCCTGTAATAGTGTGGTGAAAGGTATAATAAAAAGGGGTTATATGGGGACTACCCCAAAAAGGGGGTGCATATTAAAACATTTTTGTAGAGAAATTTGTTACCATATTCGACTAAAAAATACCAAATTTCAGCGAATTCGGTTGAAAAACGTGCTCAAGAACCTCAAAATAGCGAAAGTTGGGGGTACCCTTATATGGGGGCTACCAGAAAAATTGGACCTATATTTTTAATTTTTGGTGGAGATATTTGGCACCTAATAGGAACCAAATGTACCAAATTTCAGCGAAATCGGTTGAAAAACGCACTCAAGAACCCCAAAATACCGACATTTGGGGGTACCCTTATATGGGGGCTACCAGAAAAAATGAACCTATATTTATAATTTTTAGTGGAGTGATTTGGTACCCAATAAGAACTCAAAGTACTAAATTACAGCCAATTCGGTTGAAAACTACGATCAAAACCCCCAAAATACTGAAAATTAGAGGGTAGCGTTATATGGGGGCTACCAGAAAAAATGGATCTATATGTATAATTTTTTGTGGAGAAATTGGGTACCCAATAGCAACTCAATATACCAAATTTCAGCGAATTCGGTTGAAAGACGCGCTCAAGAACCCCAAAATACCGAAAATTGGGGGGTACCCTTATATGGGAGCTATGCCTAAACGTGGACCGATATATCCCATCTTCGAACTTGACCTGCCTGCTGACAAAAGACGACTCTGTGCAAAATTTTGGCGATCTATCTCAAATCGTTTAGACGCTAGAGTGATTACAACAGACGGACAGACGGACGGACAGACGGACAGACGGACATGCCTAGATCGTCTTAGAATTTTACGCTGATCAAGAATATATATACTTTATAGGGTCGGAAATGATTATTTCGATGCGTTACAAACGGAAAAACAAAACTAATATACCCTCCATACTATGGTGGAGGGTATAAAAATATGAACATTTCAAATGAGTACACATAATTAGTAACAAAGTTCAAAGTTTACCGCTCGTCAATGTCATTTTCATAGAAAACAATATATGCAATACAATACTCGTGTATTACACTTGAGACCATTTTCCAATTCTCCATAATATATGATTGGAACTTTTGGTCAATTATTTCTCCTAATGAAGGTATACATATATATATATATATGCAACATTTATACTACAAAAACATTCAAGAATCTAATAAAACAACCGGTCAAGTAGCAATACAAAATAAGAATATTGACTCATTTTCCTCGAGATGACACATTTTGTGAACTTCAGGTTAAGAAATATTGCTATTGTGTGTGTGTTTTTTTCTTTTTGTGGTCCACATGTGTTTCTATTGAAAATACACAAAACCAGACATACAAACATATTTATTGACAATCAAATTTTGGTCAACTATATATTTCAATATTTTTTTCATATATGAATGAAATATGCAGACAAAGAATAAATGTATGCAATTATTTCAAACCTAACATATATTTCCACTAAAATATATATGTTCAAATTGACATATTCGTATGAATAAGTCCAATGGGTGTCAGAAAGGTATTCTTTAATATTAAATATTTTATGCAATATTGTTTGGTTAAATTTCATAAGAATTGAAAAAAAGATCTACATAATAAAGGTATCCACTTGTCAAAGAGTTCTTCTACAAATAAATTTTGGGAAATTCTCCATATATTGCTCTTGGAACCATGCAGCGTATAATGTACAATAATACTCATACGCAATGTTAAATGGAATTCATCGGGAATGGATGCCTGAATCCTCGTAGTACATAACACATATAATTTTTTATGATTTTTTAATCGTCCAATTCTGGAAACCGTTCACCATTCCGTTTAAGATTTAAAAGCAAAATTACAAACAAGAATTTCATTTGTTACTTGGAAATGTTGATGATATCAGGGATGGATGAAATAAATATTTCTAGGAAAACGGCATTACTATTTGTGCATAGTTTTTTAAGTTAATTCCCAATTCCAAAAATATTAGATTAAACGTTATCTACTATGAATATTTCACATTAAATATAGTCTCTATTTTGAACATGGTACAATAATACAAGGTAGTGTAGCATGAAGTGAATAACCAAAAAATCAACTACATATGTAGGTAGTGGCCTCTTCTGCCAAATATATAAAAAAACAGTAAGGAAAGTTCTAAAGTCGGACCCGTCCGACTTTATAATACCCTTCACCAATTTGGATACATACAAGAGATGCTCATATGTACAATATCCTTTTGATAGAATTGATATAGCATCTTCGGAGGACCATTGAAGTGGAGTCGGACGAAATTAACTGTGTTAAGTACAGAGATATTTGAACAAAATTAAAACACCCATACACATACCAATCTGAAATTTATGAAAAATTGAATGTCTATGTCATCCAGCAAAATAGGTATAAGATCTATATATAAAATGACGTATTTGAGCAACCGTGGAATCCACAATTTCGTATGCTGTTATCCAAAATATATCACTACACAAAATCCAAAACACGTTATTCTAGGTTCGATTTCATACGTTGTGCATTATTACATCCTAAGCGGAAAAATTTCAGTTATTTGGTACATAATTTTGATGAAATCGGATGAAAATATATGGAAGTTATATCTAAACCTGAAACGTTTTTAATCCAATACGCTATGCAATATTTATTGTAAAGTGAACAGACATAGACTCCTCCATTTGTACCTTTTGCATAAAATAGGGCAAAAGTATATGGGGGAGCTATTTCAGCCGATTTCAACAAAACTTCACGGACGTCAACCTGCAGTAATTTCAATGCGGATGTCAATCTGAAGTAACTTTAATGCGCTATGCAAAATTTTGTCTCAATCGGACAAACATTGACAGTATAGTGCACCATTTACATAAATTCGGAGGAAACTATATACGGGAGCTATATCTAAATCTGAACCGATTCCAACAAAACTTCGCATACATTGTTGTGCCAATGGCCTAAATTTGACACTTTGGTCCTTCATTTACATAAAATCACATGAAACTATATACGGGAGTTATATCTAAACCTGAACCGATTCCAGCAAAACTTGGCATATATCAATCTAGACCTAATTCAGTACCCTGTGCAAAATTTTGTGCATCTTCTCAAAAGGAACCATGGGACTATCTCGATTAATTTTGCCTGTTTCAAGCATATGCACAAAGACATAATACCCTGTACCACAGGCCGAACTTTGGATACCCTCCGCCATAAGTATACTGACAGATACATGCAATGAAAATATAGGGAACACACCAAAAAGTGGGCCTATACCGATAATTCTACAAACCGCTTTATGTAAACCATTATGTACACCAAATACAAATTTCAGTAGATTTAATAGGAATTTTCCTAATATCTGAAAACCCCAAAACCTCAAATACTCAAACTACTGTAATACTCTGATATGCAGTAATCGACGAGAGTAGGAAGTCTGGCAAATTAAAAAAGGACACCCATAATGATGTGATGGATGCGGTCAATAATATGATCATGGATACCCTGCTGCAAGGCGATCCCAATGACCTAGAAAGCTAAAAATTCAGAGATTACTATCTAGTGTTTAAGATTGGTAAGGCATGGATTGGAGAGAAGGAACCCATAAAAAGAGGGAGAAACACCCAACAACAACAGTGAAAGAGCCGAGGAGAAGATAACCGACTCCCAAGAAGATCGTTTACTATTGATCGATACCATCCTGATAAACCTCCGTCGGAGTAAGACGGCAACAATGGCTCTGATGGCTTATCCAGAAAATTGTGGAGTGTTAAAGACAAGGACTCTGGACTAAACCATATAAATTACTATTTTAAGCAAATACACCAAATCCAGGGCACCTTCGACAAAAAATGTATCTGGTGGACAACAATGTGCAAAAAATTTAGTGTAAAACCATTACAACATTGAGAACATTTTGACTAGGTATATGTGGGGCAATGAGGACAACTTTGAAGACTATATTGTATATACATCCAATTTATATCCTAATAAAACATGAAGCGGTCGTCGCAGCTTTAAGAATTAATAAAAAAGAGACAGAGACTCATTGCATAGCGGATATCGCAGATGGCTCCCGGCTAGCCGGAAAATCGGAACTGGAGCTTTTTTGGAGAACCTAGAATCGAAATTTCACTTCGCCTGCATGATCACAATATGATTCAAGCTATAACGGAGTGTATAAACCGGTTAATTTTAATCGCACATGTGTATGAATTTATTGAAGTCGCTTATATATAAATATATAAGACGTATTTAATTTCATCCGATGCCAAGTCCAGGGTCCTCCAATAGTGTTGCGTATGATTTATCGACAGGATACAATACACATATCAACAAAATCATTAGACAGGCCCTTTGTTAAACTTTGTTTAAATCGGTATATAGGTATGTAGTATTGTAGGCTAGTGTATAACATACTGTTTTTATACTTTCCTCACATTTAGTCTTGATTTAGATTAGACGAGTTTACTTGTGGCAATTCTTGTCGTTCTCTTTTGAACTTGCTTCATGCGTTTATACAAGGCAATTCGGTTTCCAAAATATTTTTCTATTTGTTGTTTTTTCACATTTAAATCTATATAAAATGTCAACAAATACGAAATACACAAAACGAATTGCCAGAAAATTGTCGGTACGAGGAATTTTTTTTTTTCATTTCTATTCCCCTTGCCCCTCTCTCCTACAAACAAAGACTTGCCGCAAGTAAACTCGCCTAATCTAAATCAAGACTTACTCATAGTCTCCTCGAATTTATATTTTCTCTATATTTGGTTGTTATTAGGTTGCTACATCACATCTAAAGTCTGTCAATATTTTAACAACTATTTAAATACGTAAAAATTGAAATTATTTTACTTCTGTTCTGCAAAATTTTTAAATAAAAGTAGCAGCCGGTCCCATCGAAAATATTACTACTTGTTTGTTCTTAATTATTCTTAGAAGCTATTTATTATCTCTTGTTGCAAAGGCCAAACAATATCCTCGCTTTCTATTTTTAGTATTTTTTTATTATTTAAAAACAACCTACATACATATGCACATCCATACATAGGTAAACACTTCCCGGAACATATGATTTCAATGTCACAATTGTGTCAATGTTACAAAATACCAGATTCGTAGCCTACGGCTTACAGCAGCATTCAACCTTCCAAGTCCAACACACCGACAGTCAATGTAAAACGTGTTGCAATTTACAATTGCTTTTGAATACCAGCAACAACAACAAGTCCTCCTTCGTACAAGTGTCTTGTTCAAAATCCTTTTCACGCAAAATTCTAAGTGTAATTCCCTTGTGACTTTCTTTGCCATGCAAAACGTTTCCAATTATTGGTGGGTTCTACGTTCGTCGTTCGTTGTATCTGTATCCTTCTCAATAAGAAAGTAATTTGACTTGTTGTCGTCGTCGTGCGTTCGTTCGTTTGGTCCTTATTACTTCCCGTTCAAGTACGCATCACATCGTACGTACGTACACCTGAGTCTTTAAATAGACACAGAGTGACTGCTGGGTCCTTTTTGTTGTTGGAGTTTCTTTCTCAAGAAGAATGAGGAGGTTGTTCGGAATGTGTGTTAGTTTTGCATGATTGTGGCTTGTAAGTTTACCTACCATCTACGTTATTTTTGTTAAGTTCTGTCTTTTTTTTTTTTTGTATAGATTGATAGTCGTGAACATCAGTGTGTCCTTCAACGGTGGTCGATCATTGTGATCCATGACCAATGTTTTGGTTTTACGTGGAAAACTCGTAGGTATGGACGGCCGTAGTTATGCAGATGTACGTGCGTGCGTGTGTGTGTGTGTTGTTATTGTTGGTTGACATTTGAATGCATCAATTCATTCATTGATGCATCCATACCGTCTGGTTAGGTTCAATTGCATTTGAACTGTTTACTGTTGATAAACAAGCGACCTGCGCATAAGACGAAATGTAACGAAGCA
>NW_026881197.1:0-10725 GCF_032173495.1 Musca vetustissima | reverse complement strand
TGTGATCTTGAGAAAACACTCTCAGTTCCCATGTTAAGGATTATTTTTTAACGGAAAAAATACACGTTGATTTTTAACTGTTAAAAATGATTTTTATTTTTTCCGTCAAAAATAAAAGTCTTTTTGCGATTTTTATTTTTTCCGTCAAAAAAAAAAGTCTTTTTGGGACTTTTATTTTTTCCGTCAAAAATAACAGTCTTTTTGGGACTTTTATTTTTTCCGTCAAAAATAAAAGTCTTTTTGAGATTTTTATTTTTTCCGTCAAAAATAAAAGTCTTTTTGGGATTTTTATTTTTTCCGTCAGAAAATAAAAGTCTTTTTATGTAAAGAAGTTTATACAACTTGTAATCAGCTATAAAATTACAATTTATAAATCTCTGTCCTTATTACAATAAGTGTACACATAAGTAATCAAGATCAAAGGTAAAAAATATTTGTTATAAATTTTTAAAAAATAGTCTAGTGTACCAAATCATGAATATAAATTAAAGAATCATTCCCCTGACTATTAGGTCAAAGGTTATATAACTGGTACCAAACTCTATATGTTTATTTACGTAAAAAGACTTTTGTTTTCTGACGGAAAAAATAAAAATCAAAAAAAGACTTTTATTATTGACGGAAAAAATAAAAGTCCCAAAAAGACTTTTATTTTTGACGGAAAAAATAAAAGTCCCAAAAAGACTGTTATTTTTGACGGAAAAAATAAAAGTCCCAAAAAGACTTTTATTTTTGACGGAAAAAATAAAAATCCCAAAAAGACTTTTATTTTTGACGGAAAAAATAAAAATCATTTTTAACAGTTAAAAATCAACGTTTATTTTTTCCGTTAAAAAATAAATAATTAAAGTGGATTTTTTTATTTAGGTCACATAATAACAGTTATTTTTTACCTGATTTGATATAAGTTATAACCGTTACGGTCCCTGTAAAAAATAGAACGTAAGGTTCGATAATGAACTATATATGAACTATAACCCACATTTAGGCCTAGCTCCTGTGTGGGAGGTACCAGAAGAAGTGGACCGATAAAATTTGGAAGAAGTAATATTTTCTGAAACAAATTTGCTCCAAAGAAACATGGGGTCTAGAACCATTAAACTGTGTCAAAGTGTATACACCCTCCTTACATAAAGCTGAGGGTATATTAACCATTAAAAATTTCTGAAATTTGTTTTATATTTTACATTATGGTTTACATAATCGGTTTGTAGAAATGTCGATATAGGTCCACTTTTCATATTTTCCCTATATTTTCATTTCAAGTACCTGTCAGTATATCTATGGTGGAGGGTATACAATGTTCGAACTTAACGCTTTTTCACTTTTTTTTTCTGTGCGTATGAGCCATTGTGCGTCCAAAATGGGTAATATGAACTGCTTTTATCTGCTAACCTTTAAATCATGGCAATTTTTTGGAACAATGTCGGTAGCAAAACCGGTATTTTTTAGTATGGAATGAAGAAGCGATCCCAACCAAGAAGTTTCTCGCCATGGAAAACTTTGTATTTGGTGCAGTTCTCAAAAAACTTAAATATACTCGGGAGGAGAAGTACGAAATTGGCAAAAAGCTGCGAAATTTTACTAGTAAGCTTGTAGAAAAGTGGAAAAACTGAAGAAGAAATAAGGTTTTTTGAAAACAAAAAGCAGGAATGGCTTAGTATTGATTGAAAGATCAACTTCCGAAATTATTGGACGGTACCATTGATAGTACAGAAAGCACCGACCGTTTTATGGAAAAACCATCGGCCTTCTTCTACCCGATATTGTCGACCCATTTAATTACTTTGTGAGAAAGAATCGGCTTCGCAAACATGTGGAATCTGTAGCGCGACTCCCAAAAATATGAACGATCTAAATTTGGTGAAAAGCTTTCCTATTAAGGGAAACATATTTGAATATGGCTTAATCAAGTCTCCATGCATGGATTAGATTTTTCGAGTGTGTTTTGCACATTGCATATAGATTACCAATAAAAAAGTGGCAAGTGGTGTTGACAAGGATGCCATCGAACAAAATGAAAGAACTATTCAGCAGAAGCTAAGGGAAGAAATGCAATTGTTCGTGGATATACCAATGGCTGGTACTGGCAGCACGAACAAAGGAAACACTTCAAGTAGTTTTTTCCTACAACCAAATTTGGCTGCTCGTATAACAGTAGTAAGGTATGATTTAATATATCGATCGATTTAATATATCCGAAAAAGCTCTTGAAACCAGGAACAAGGCTAAGCTAGGGTATGTGGAAAATTGAAAGCGTTTTGTGTTACTTACCTATTTTCATAATTACTCAATTTTTTTCAAATACATCATTTCTCCATGTATAACAGTTTACATAAATATACATTTTTGGTTTCACTTTTGTCAGGCTGTCAGGAAGAACTTATTGAAAAACAAGATTTTGTTGGACTTAATAAGGTCAATCAAGAGTGATACGACTCTATATTACAAATTGTTAGCTTTGCCATTAAAACCAGGGTATATATTAATGGATTTTACCCTGATAAAATCTAAAATCCTGGAAGGAGAAGGGCTACTTATGCCATTCATAAAATATTTATATTTTTCGTTTTTGGATGCTGAAAGTGGATATATATTTCAAAATGAACAATAAAAACAAAATCTAATTTACAGATTGAAATCCAGAACTTTGTGTCTGGAGTAATAAAATTCGAACTAACTCTGCAGTAGGGGCAAAATTTTTTTCTTAAAAATAAAATAAAAACCAGTAAGGAAAGTAGTAAAGTAGGACTGGGCCGACTATACGATACCTTTCACCACTTAGGGTATATTCTACATATGTATCCTAAAAGACGTCATCTCTTCGAAGGAATATTGACATGAAATTGAACGAACTTAAATATGTGATCTCTATCTATATCTAAACCGACTAACATCAATCCCTACACATGTCATTTAAAAATCGATTAAAGGAAACTCGACTCACGCTATTCGGTATGCTGCACTGTTTAAAATTTAATTTCAATCAGACGCCTATTCATTATTTGGTGTACAATTAAAATGAATAAGTCGAAAGTATCTATGGAAGCTATGGTATATCTATATCTGAACCGATTTCAAGGAAACTTGCCAGATATTAATTTATATTAACTTCAGTACATTGTGTCAATCATCCTAGCTATGGATATTTAGTGCATCATTTATTTAAAATCGGACGAAAATGTATATAAGAGCTATATCTAAATCTGAACCCATTATCACGAAACTTTGCACACATTATTTTAGACATAATTTAGTACGCTATACCAAAATTCATGCAAATCAAAAGATTTGCAGGGACTTTGGTGCACCATTTACCTAAAATCGAGCGAAACTATATATAGGAGCTATATCTAAATCTGAACTATTTTCACGAAACCTAGCACGTGTCATTCTTCACTTAATACAGTACGCTAAGCCAAAATTCGTGCAACTCTAATGATTTTTAGGGACTTTGGTGCACCATTTACTACAATCGGACGAAAATATATATGGGAGCTATATCTAAATCTGAACCGATTTTCACGAAACATTGCACAAATTATTTTAGACATAATTTATTTTGCTACGCCAAAATTCGTGCAAATCAAAAGATTTGCAGGTACTTTTGTACCCCCATTTACCTAAAATCGGACGAAACTATATATGGAAGCTATATCTTAATCTGAACCGATTTTTTCGAAACTTGACACACATCATTCTGGACCTGATTCAGTAGTCTGTGCAAAATTTATAGGGACTTTGGTGCCCCATTTATCTTAAATCGGACGAAAATATATATGGGAGCTATATCTAAATCTGAACCAATTTTCTTCAATTTCAATAGGGTTCGTCCTTGGGCCAAATAAATGAGCTGTACCAAATTTCATCCAAATCGGATCATAAATGCGACCTGAACTTTGTTTACAATTTAACATCTACAGACGGACGGATGGCATATTCTCAAAAGGAACCATGTGTCTATCTCGTTTCCTTTTGCCTGTTACAAACATATGCACAAAGACATAATACCCTGTACCACAGTGTGGTGAAGGGTATAAATCTATATATATAAAAGAGCTTAGTGTTAAGTGACAGATCATAGCCCAAACGGCTGAAGCTTGAAATTTTGAGTGTGGGTTTTTGTTGGTGTGTAGGCGTGAGATAAGGCTGAGTTTTTGGAAATTCGAACTAGAAGGGTACGAAAAGTACTAAAATGTACCAAATATGGTACCCTTTGTACCTATAAGTGTACTAAAAGTGCTAAAATTTACAAAATTTAATTCCATATATATAGGTATATATATATTTATATAATATATATAGCTAGAATCTTGAAATTTTATATGAAATACAGGTTGGGAAGTGATGTTGATGTATGGAAATGGTTTATGAAATATATAAAAAGTACAAAATGGTACTAAATTTAGTACTATTTGCGTTTAAATGAGAGTGTAGAAGCCTGAAAATCGGAATTGGGACTACCCCAGGATTGAGGTAGCTTTAAAAATCGTACTTATGTGTACGAAAAGTACTAAATGGTACTAAATTTGGTGCATGTTGGATTTAGGTGAGCAGATAGAGTTTAAATTTGGAATTAAAATGGCTGTTGGAGTGTAGGATTGAGGTAGTTTAGGAAATTCGTACTTATTGGTGCGAAAAGTACTAAATGGTACAATTTGGATTTTGGGTGAACGGATTGAGCTGTAGTCCCTAAATGTGGATTTAACATAATTATTAGAGTGCATGACTGAGATAGTTTTGGAAATTCGTACTTATGGGTACGAAAAGTACTATATTTGGTACAATTTGGACTTCGGCGAACGAGTAGAACTAGCATGCTGAATGTAGCAACTAAGATTACTGTCGGAGTGTAGGATTGGGATATGGATACGAAAAGTACAGAATGGTACCAAATCGGGTACCATTTGAATTTTAGTGGACAGATAGAGCTGGAATTCTTAAATTAGGACCTTCCATTACTATTTAAAATCAAGATTGAGGTAGTTTGCGAAATTCGTACCTATGAGTACGAAAAGTACTAAAGTTGGTACAATTTGGACTTTGGTGAACGAGTAGAACTGGCATCCTGAATGTTGGAACTAAGGTTACTGTCGGAAAGTACAGAATGGTACCAAATCGGGTACCATTTGATTTTAGTGGATAGATAAGCTGGAATTCTTAAATTTGGACTTGATATTACTATTCGAAACCAGGATTGAAATAATTTTGGAAATTCGTACTTATGAATTCGAAAAGTACCTAATTTGGTACAATTTGAACATTGGTGGAATTCATGGTACAATTATAAAAGGTAACAGCAAATCCCAGCTGATTTGATTCCAACGTAATACTAGTGTCAATATGAATTTGACAAATTATGTTTTTAAAAATCACCCAACAGGAAAATTGGGAACGCATACAATTTGAAATTGTTCTTTATTAAATGTGCTCCCGTATTCAATTTACTCAATCTGCCTGCTGGGAAAGTTTGAGGAAGCAAATCTTTCTTCAAGGAATAGCTCGCTATTCCCAGCATTTTCATATGTGTTGCACATATATATGGCAATGGCTCAATTATAGGAAAGATGTGGAAGCGATATAAATATAAATTTGATAGATTTTCATTCATGTTTTTCAATTTTTATTTTGAGGATTCGAAAATATTTCATTTTCAAAATAAAAATAATTTGATGATAATTTGTTTGTTTACATTTTTCTGTCAAATGAGTTGACACTAGTAGAACTTACAACAACAAATTTCCATGTGGTTGTTGTATCGTTTTTTGTACTTCTATTAGTATACCATGGGTGGAATTAAGATTACTGATTACTGTATTGTAGTTCTAGAATTTCTTTTATGATACTAAACTAAATTTAGACTCATAAGTAAAAATTCTTTGTTTTATGGGAACAACAAGTTGCAAATTTTTACCATTGTTTGTATTTTTTACCATTCGTAATAACGTGTACTAAATGATACTAAACTTGGTTCACTTTAGATTAGATCGAGCTGAAATTGGAATTAAAATTGCTGTTGGAGTGTAGGATTGAGATATAAACATAATTTTGGAAATTCGTTCTTATATGTACGAAAAGTAACAAATTGTACTAACATTAGTACTCTTTTGATTTGGTTGAACGAATGGAGATGGATTCATGAAATTTGGAATTTTGAAAAATTTTGGAGTATAGGTTTCATGTAGTTTGGGAAAAACGACTCCGAACTAACACCACTCGGGAATAAAAATCCGAGCTCTGTTTTAAATATTTTAAATGGAAAACTTGCTAATTCGCCTAAATATAACACACACATAACCTATAAATTTTGCAAAATTTCACAATCAATATTTTAGACACATATTGCGTTAGTTCACATATTTCATGTTATGTACTACAAAGGTAAAAGTATAAAAAATTAACATTCAAATTGTTGGTCAAGTTTTACACTTTTCAATATATACTTGTGTACAGTACCATTGTGTGTATACAGTCCAAATTATTTAAATCGCTCCGTATTCGAATTGTGCCCAAATTATTTTTGATACTTGTAAAAACGAAAATAAAGAATAATTAAACGTAATTTTTTCGTCGATATTGTTTTTGGTTTTCTTGATATTGGACTTTGAATTTTCAGAAAGAAGGTACTGTATATCCAGAATGCATATATATCTATGGACTGTATATCCAGAATGCATATATATCTGTGCACATAAAACAGTTGTATAGACACGGAAACATATTCGGGTCTCAAAGGGAGTAAATAGTGCACCAATCTCGTCATGTTTGTCAGATTGACCAGGAATTTTACACAAAGTGCGAACCTGAGCATAGAATGACGTAATTTCGTATTGTAGAAATGCATAAATAGCTCATATACAGTGTAGAATGACGTAATTTCGTATTGTAGAAATGCATAAATAGCTCATATACAGTGGTGGTCACATAATTAAAACATACACTGTAGTAAAAAAACTTGATCAGCCTCGATTCGTTTGAAGTATTTATACCCTTCACCACACTGTGGTACAGGGTAATACCCTGTCTTTGTGCATATGTTTGTAACAGGCAAAAGGAATCGAGATAGACATATGGTTCCTTTTGAGACTATGTATAGAATCACTTTCTGAGTCGATTCATGCATGTCCGTCTGGCCGTCCGTCCATGTATTTTTGTGAGCAAAGTACGGGTCGCATTTATGATCCGAATTGGATGAAATTTGGCACAGCCCATTGGTTTGGCCCAAGGACGAACCCTATTGAAATTGGAGAAAATCGATTCAGATTTAAATATAGCTCCCATATATATTTTCGTCCGTACACCATAGTCCTTGAAATTCATTAGATTTGCACGAATTTTGGTTCAGCGTACTGAATTAAGTGTAGAATGACTTGTGCTAAATTTCATGCAAATCGGTTCAGATTTAGATACAGCTCCCATATATAGTTTCGCCCGATTTTAGGTAAATGTTCCACCAAAGTCCCTGCAAATCTTTTGATTTGGACGAATTTTGGTATAGCGTACTGAATTAAGTCTAGAATGATGTGTTAAGTTCCGTGAAAATCGTTTCAGATTTAGATATTGCTACCATATATAGTTTCGTCCGATTTTAAGTAAATGGTGCACCAAAGTCCCTGAAAATCATTAGATTTGCACGAATTTTTGCATAGCGTACTGAATTAAGTGTAGAATGACGTGTGATGAGTTTCGTGCAAATCGGTTCATATTTAGATATAGCTCCCAGATATATTTTCGTCCGATTTCGTCCATCAAGGTCCCAGCAAATCTTTCGATTTTAACGAATTTTAACATAGCGTACTAAATTAAGTCTAGAATGACGTGTGCTAAATTTCGTGAAAATGGGTTCAGATTTAGATATAGCTACCATATATATTTTCGTCCGATTATAGGTAAATGGTGCACCAAACTCCCTGAAAATCATTAGAGTTGCACGAATTTGCGCATAGCGTACTGAACTAAGTCTAGAATGACGTGTGCTTAGTTTCGTGAAAATCGGTGCAAACTTAGATATAGCTCCTATATATAGTTTCGCCCGATTTTAGTTAAAGAATGCATTCGATTTGCACGAATTTCAGCCTAACGTACTCAATTAAGTCTAGTATGTCGTGTGCTAAGGTTCGTTAAAATCGGTTCAGATTTATATATTGATCCCTTATATAGTTTCACCTGATTTTAGGTAAATGGTGCGCCAAAGTCGCTGCAAATCTTTTGATTTGCACGATTTTTAACATAGCGTACTAAATTAAGTCTAGAATAATGTGTGCACAGTTTCGTGAAAATCGGTTCAGATTTAGATATAGCTCCCATATATATTTTCGTCCCATTTTATGTAAGTACTACACCAAAGCCCCCTATATCTTTCAGTTTTTGTATAGGGTACTGAATTACGTCTCGAATGATGTGTGCAAAGTTTCGTGTAAATCGGATCAGATTTACAAACATCCCTATATATATTTTCGTCCGATTTTAAGTAAATGGTGCACTACAGACCCCTAGCTAGGCCGATGGACACAACCTACTGAAGTTAATATAAATTAATCTCTGGCAAGTTTCATCACAATCGGTTCAGATATAGATATAGTTTATTGTACACCAAATAATCAATGGGTGTTTGATAGAGATTAAATTTTAAACAGTGCAGCATACCGAATAGCGTGTGTCGAGTTTGCTTTAAATCGATTTACAAAATTTAGCATAAGTTGCAGAATGACATGTGTAGGGATTAATGTTATTAGGTTTAGATATAGATAAAGATCACATATTTAAGTTCGTTCAATTCCTTCGAAATGGCAACGTTATTTACGATTCATATGTAAAATATACCCAAAGTGGTGAAGGGTAGCATATAGTCGGCCCAGTCCGACTTTACTACTTTCCTTACTGATTTTAAAATGTTTTTGTTAGAAATCACTTAGATATAATGTACTTTAGAGATTTAGTATGAAGATAGAAAAATATTGCATGCAATTTTTCCATAAATAACGGTTTTCGTAAAAAACATCGACTTTGTGCTGGCCACATAATTAAAACATGGTGTGATTATTAACTTTATTGTAATTTATTTACAACTAAAATTTGGTAATTTAAGTAAATTAAGAACTCATTTACAGTTAAAAAATCTGTAAAAAAATGAACAATCGATTTATATAAAAAAATTCCATAATTAATGGATATTTCGTCACATACTGCAAACATTTTTGTCCTTTTTTAATAAAACTTTTCGAAATCTAACCGTATCTTTACGTTAAATCCCATCTTTGGAGTTTTTATTTCAAATATTTATTTATTTTAAGAATTGTTTATTATTTTCTACTAATTCCATCCATTTTAGCTACATTCGGAACATTATTTTCTATATTGAGGGTGATTTCCTCCGTGTACTGTATAAATTGTTGCCAATTTTTTTATCTATAAATGATTTCATCGGTTTTTAATCTACTTAATTTGTCAAATTTATGTAGTTTTTTAAACATATTTGCATATTTAATAATGTGACCAGTTCAAAGTCGATATTTGTCACGAAAAACCTTACTAATGGAAAAATACGTCTTTTTACTTGCAATATTTGTTTTTAATACTTCAAACGAATCGAGAGCTGATCAAAAAATGTTAACATGTTTTAATTATGTGGCCACCCTCTGCATATTCATAAACTTCAAGTTTATTGGGCTCCAAATATTCAACGGATGTCCGATTGTGATTTGCTTTGAATAGATTTAAAAAAATTTTACTCAATTGTAAACAAATGACACTATATCTGTCCAAATAAAAAATAGTATAGGTTGCAGAATAACATTTTAAGTTCACTCACATTTAGTTCATCCAATTTCATATAGTTCATCCAATCATATGGACTTTAAAAATGCGATGTCTATTAGGATGCATAATTTGAATATACCCAAATTGGTGAAGGGTATCATATAATCGGTATGTAAAATAGAATAACGTCTGTCCTTGTGAAATATTATTAGACCTCGGATTTTTGCATATTTTTTATGCTTTATCTGATTGGACTCAAATTTTGTATTTAGGCGTTTCAAGCTCCATTTGATCGATATTTGGAGTCATGTTAAAAATATGATAAAAAATATGCAAAATATATAGAAAAAATATGCAAAATATATGAAAAAAAATATGCAAAATATGCAAAATATGCAAAAAATATGCACGGTATGCTAGGTCGATTTGCAATAAATAAGCAAAAATATGCAGAATATGCAAGATATGCAAAAATATGCAAAAATGTGCAAGATATGCAAAAAATATGCAGAATATGCAAAAATGTGCAAAATATACAAAATATGCAAAAATATGCAAGAATATGCAAAATATAGGCAAAAATATGCAGAATATGCAAAAATATGCAAGATATGCAAAATATGCAAAAATATGCAAGAATATGCAAAAATATGCTAAATATGCAAAATATGCAAAAATGTGCAGAATATGCAAAATATATGCAAAATATGCAAAAAATAGGCAAAATATGCAAAATATAGGCAAAAATATGCAAAAATATGCAGAATATGCAAAAATATGCTAAATATGCAAAATATGCAAAAATATGCAAAAAATAGGCAAAATATGCAAAAATGTGCAGAATATGCAAAAATATGCAAGATATGCAAAAATATGCAAGAATATGCAAAAATATGCTAAATATGCAAAAATATGCAAGAATATGCAAAATATGCAAAAAATAGGCAAAATATGCAAAAATGTGCA
>NW_026881196.1:0-106969 GCF_032173495.1 Musca vetustissima | reverse complement strand
CACACATCATTCTGAACCTAATTCAGTACTCTGTGCCAAATTTCATGCAAATTGAAAGATATAGGGAGACTTTGGTGCCCCATTTACTTTAAATCGGACGAAAGTATATATGGGAGTTATATCTAAATCTGGACCGATTTTCTTGAAACTTGGCACACATCATTCTGGACATAATTCAGTACGCTATGCCAAAATTCGGGCAACGATTTTCAGGGTCTTTGGTGCACCATTTACCAAAAATCGGACAAAAATATATATGGGAGCTATATCTAAATCTGAACCGATTTTTCCCAATTTTAATAGGGTTCATCCTTGGGACAAATAAATGAGCTGTACCAAATTTCTGCCAAATCGGATTAAAAATGCGACCTGTACTTTGTTTACAATTTAACATCAACAGACAGACGGACGGGCGGACATGCATAAATCGACTTAGAAAGTGATTCCATGCATATTCTCAAAAGGAACCATGTGTCTATCTCTTTTATTTTTGCCTGTTACAAACATATGCACAAAGGCATAATACCCTGTACCACAGTGTGGTGAAGGGTATAAAAATCGCTGCAACAAAAATATGCGTTGAAAAAAACTGTGAACTGGTGTGAAGACAAATTTCGAAAATTTACAAATTTCAATTTAATTTGCAGATACAATTTAGCATCAGCTTCGACATAAATACAAGTTATGAGCTTTGAAAAGCCATATAGTCCAATATGACTGATGAGCAGCTTAATCAATGGCGGAACCCGTCTCATATTGGTGGGTTCTCAATGCTCTATCTTAAATATTTTGATCTTTATCATGAATTCAACAGACGGACAGAAAAACACACTTATGAACATGACATAGAATTTTATTCTGATCAAGAATATTTTATTGGATTTCCGAAGTATATTTTGTTAAGGTGTGATGGAATGACAATTGGAATAAGAATTTTATTATATGCTCTAAAATTTTGCAAAATTCAATCCAAGTGTAACGAAAGGCGTTCCTGGAAGACGCACTTCGAAGTAAATGGTCGTCTGTCACTTCATAAGTCGTACAGCCCTGACTTGGCACACAATGACTTATGTCTAGTTCCGTCAAAATACTACCACTAAACTCAAATTTTCTACGAATCTATATTCCGAGCCTGAACAATATTTCGCGATATTTGCACCTTCTTGACAGATCAACAGCTCCTCTTTCTTAACCTGAACATTTAAATCATAAGATTCAATTTTTTTATTTTCATACAAATGTCTGGACTCAATTGGCCCCCTTAAATATTGACCGATCAAAACAGCTATTCTCAACAGTAGATCAGACCGCCTTCCTCGTGTTAAATTTGTAATGTTCGTTTATAAATATGTCCTCTGACAAAAATACATGTTTCATTCTATTTCATCCCCTGGATATCTGAACATTTAAATCATAAGATTCAAATTTTCTTATTTTACATACAAATGTCTGGACTCAATTGGCCCCCTTAAATATTGACCGATCAGAACAGATATTCTCAACAGTAGATCAGACCGCCTTCCTCGTGTTAAATTTGTAATGTTCATTTATAAATATGTCCTCTGACAAAAATACATGTTTTAATCCATTTCATCCCCTGGATATCATCTGATCTTTACCTTCATTCCAACCAGAACTTCATGTAAAATTCTAAAGGGATCAATCCTATATTTCTGCCCTCTAGGGTGGTAATGGGTTACTAAATAACATCATCGAATGATTCCAAATACGCTAGTGCTCAAAATAGCTACAATAACAACAAAGTTCATGGACTCAATAGTTGTTGGGCATGAGTTTTGTTAATCCACACATGCCCAACAATTCCTGTTACACACACATTTTTACGAGATTTTTGTTTCTTGTTGTTTTAAAAAGAGCTAGCGGATATTTGTTTTTTGCGTTTTTCAAATGAATGCTCTTCAGCAACGAATGTTCCCAAAAGATCGAATCGACGACGTTTGCAGCGAAGTTTTATCTTTCGTGAATTTTTTGAACGATGCGAACATTCGCACGAGATTGCAAGGATTTGCATTGTTCAATCATTGCAATTTTATCATTCGCAATCGAATTCTCGTCTTGAGCATTCGTAAGGATGGGCGTATTTTAATCGTTCGCCTCACTTTGTGTGAAAATACATAATTATAACTTCCATATTCGTGTAGATACATTACTATACAGAATGAGCTAAACAAACTGCAACAAAGTCAAACGCCATAATTTGTAATTTTTTTTTTAATTTTATTGAATGAAAACAAAAAATGTCGGAAATTGCATCAAAATTTATAATAAGTTTAGATTTGTTTGAATCGGTCTCCTTTGGCACGAATTATGCACTTCAAACGGCCAATAAAACCGTCTCAAGATGCCCGAATGTTGTTCTGCGGTAATTCCCGGCGTAGCGCTTGCTTGAGGTGATTGACACGTTTGTATTTTTTAGTGCAAACCTTGCCTTTCAAAATACTCCAGACACAATAGTCCAATGGATTGGTATCCGGAGATTTTGGTGGTCCTTGTGCTCTGGAAGTGAAGCGAGGAACCTCATTTTGTAACCATTCTTGGGTGGCGCGTGATGAGTGCGATGTTGTTGAGTCTTATTGGAATGTCCAAGGTCTGCGGCCGAAATGTTTGCGTGCCCAAGACTTTAATACAATAATATATGGCTTTTTGGAATTTCAATGGCATTACCTCGAGCTCATTTTTCAATATTTGCCGAATGTAATATTGCGATATGTTCAGCTCACGTGCCATTTTTCGGCCACTACGACGCGGGTTTCGATCAAGTAATTTTCGAACCATTTCCGCTGATGTTGCCATTTTCTTCCGTCCATTTCCTTAACGTCGGGCTACGCTACCAGTATCATGGTAACGGGAGATGGTACGAGACGCAAAAGATTTATTCACATTTAAATGCTGGAGTGCTCTAACGATAGCCACTTGTGGTTTTCCAGCCAAATATAAAGAAATCACACTCTGACCCTTGAATTCCATCAA
Organism: Musca vetustissima; assembly: GCF_032173495.1. Classification (NCBI taxonomy): domain Eukaryota; kingdom Metazoa; phylum Arthropoda; class Insecta; order Diptera; family Muscidae; genus Musca; species Musca vetustissima. Next base: position 103,978 of record NW_026881196.1, on the reverse strand, counting down.
GAATAACTTTTTTCTGGAAAATCCTCACCAAAATACTTTTGCACGCTTGTAAACAATATAATGAGCTGTTGGACGAATGGCTTAGAAATGACAGCAGGTTTTTCATCTCACCCCGTAATTAGTATCAATTAAAATGTCAACCATTCGTCTTGAATATATTGTCAACTTCTCCAGTGTATGTCCTTCGGGAGTAAATATATACGCCATAGAATGGAAATTTTGCCATTTTCATACACAAATTTGGGTCCATTTGAACCGCCTAATATTGGTCGATTATCATGAAAAGAACCATACTAGTTCCATCGTCAGAACCATTTGGTCTGTGTATAATTTTGTAACGTTCGGGTCATTATTGTAGCCTCTAGAGCAGTCAGAAAAACAGGCAAGAGAAAAGCTTTCGACACATTACATTCCCTAAATATCAACGGATATATAGTAGCCCTAGTATTCTTCAAAAGTAGCATTCCATAAAATTCACATTTGAGTCTCGAATATTTGAAATTCCCAACACTACTATTACAATATAATTCAAGAGAACAATAATTTCAATTTTTCGCAATTAGTTTGCCTTAAGACATTGTCTAATTTTCCTTTTTCAAACTGCAATGTTCGAAAGAAAACGGAATCCAGACATTACCTGATTCATTTTTCAAGATTTTTAATTTACAAACAGAATTGAATGAATGACTGATTTGAAGGTGTAAAATATCAGAGTAAAACACAGCAGTCTTAATTTTCAATTCGCATTGTTTGTTTCACTACATGTTTTACAACATGTTCTGCCATATTCCTTTTCTAATGGATCGAAGTTTGCTTGGAGGGGGGAGTCGATGTATTTCAAATCTCTACTCCTGCAAAGGTTGAATGACATGAAATATTTAACAGCATTCATGAAGGAATGACTGAACGTTCGATACTGATTTCCAAGGTAGAATAAGAAAAGCAATGAATTGATTTGAAATAATCAAGTAGCACAAGTTGTAGCTCACACATTGTGTATACAATGTTTTATTTTAGTTCTTCTTCTACTACTTTGAACTGCCGCATCGTGGGTAGCAATAAAAGTGGCAAATTGTAAAAGAAAATAAATTAATTTCCTTTCATTCTTGTACGCCATTGCATCTTGAAGGATTCCAGTGCAAAAATAAAGAAATCATCCTGCGCAGGGAGGGGGAGGGTAAAACCCCAAAGCCATTTACCAAACTTCCATTCACAAGTAATTTTAAAGATAATGTTGTTAATGAGGTTCTTAATTCGTTGCCGATCCCAACACTTTGTCAATAAACAAATTGTATCCCGTTTTTTTATTTTTCGGTTGGCAATTTCTCAACCAACTGGAATAAAAGGCTTAACATTCAGGTTGCTAATCGAGTTGGATGACGACGACTGAGTGAGTGACGATGAACAAAACCGAAAATAGACAAATCCCATTAATAATGATGACGATGAGGTGGCAAATCCAATTTCCCAATAAAAAAATTAGCAATCCTTTCTTCCTTTTTTGACAACATAAGAGGATTGCCTAATGAAGCTTTTAATTGCCGTATGTAGCTGGAAAGAATGATGTGAAATGTTGTGTTGAGCCGCAATGAAATTAGTACTTATACATTTAAATTCATCAAATATGTGTAAAGGATAATATAAACTCTTCACACTTTCAAACGTTGGTCCTAGATTCAAAATGTCCAAATTTGGAATAGTGGAATATTTTTTAATTTTCTAAAGAACATTTTTAATCCAAATAAATAAGTTTCTTAGGAATAATTTTTAAAAAGACGGCATTCATGGATTTTTTTAAAAATATTTTTCAAGGAAAAATATAAATAAATAGGACCAATGCAGACATGTTAAGTTTTTTGCCAAGATCGACTTTTTAAGAATATTTTCTCAAGATGGATAAAGATTAAGATTATGTTTTCAAGGACCATCACAACCACAAATACCAATATCTCTAATCTACCCCTTGTGTGACTTCAAAGTTTGTAACACCACGAAATAATGATCTAAGCCTCATCCTTCAATATTCCTATCGTCATTTCTCGAATAGCTTACTCGATTCAGCCATGTGTATTCGTCCGTACGTCTGCCTATTATAATTGGTGATCAAAGAGCGTGGTTCAGATATTTACCAATCGTCAGAAGTTTTTTATGTGGCTTCGATTCCGGACAAAGATGGTCGATGCCACAATTATGACATTTTGTTATTTTATACGAGTGGGGTTATGTGGCCAAAGAATAAGTATGACCGTTATGATGAAGATCGTTTAACAAAAAGTCTATATCTATCTGAAATATGTATCATCTATATTGCTGTATGTACTGGGATGAAGGAACATTATTTTAAATAACATTATTTTAAATAACGAACATTGTCAAAATTTTGAAAAATTGTTAATTTTGTATGAAACTAATGGCGTATTCATAATATTTTTATCAAAATCCAAAATATGTTTATCAAACATTTAAATTTTCACTAATAAAAGAGTAAAAGTCACTTTACTTTTCTCTTCTTTACAATACATGAGCTCAGGAGAAATGGCTCAAGGTAGAATCTTGAAATTGTGGGTGAGGGTCAAAAAATGTCAGATAAGGCTAGGTTTTTGAAATTCGAAATAGAGTGGATAAAAAAGTACTAAATGTGGTGACACTAGTATTTATTGAATTGGAATGAGGGTCACTGATAGAATGGAGAATAGGATGCGAAAAGTACTAAAATGTACTAAATTTGGTACAATTTCGTAGCATGTGAACAGATAGAACTAAACACTTGGACTGCGAGAGAAGTAGGGTCGATATAAGGAGTTGGTTTTGGAAGTGTGTACTCATGTATACGAAAAGTGCAATATGGTACTATAATTGGTACAGTTCTAATTTAGAGGCAAGGATGGCGTTGGAATCCCGAAATTTTAAATAAATTTTAATGTCGGAGTATTAGATTGGTATATATACGCGGTTTTGGAAATTTTTTTATTTATGTATACGAAAAGTACTACATCGTACTGTAATTAGTACAATTTGGATTTAGGTGAACCAATATAGCTAAAACACTGGAATTTGAAGTTAGGACCACTGTTGGGGTGTAGGAAGTTGTGGAAATGTGTACTAAATGATATTAAATTTGTATTTGGGTGAAACAAGAGTGGCTGATATCTTGCTACACCCAGCAGTAATTGAGCTATGATGGAAGTTTGGGTAATTTATACTAATGTGTACTATATTTGGTACAATTTAAATTTTGTGTGAACCAATAGAGCTGGAATCTTAAAATTTGGAGCTAATGCGTACTAAGTGGTACCAAATGCGAATTTGGGTGAACCGATAAAGCTGGAACAATTAAATTTGGAAATAAGATTACTGTTGGAGTGTTGGATTGGGTTATGGATGTGTACTAAATGTTACTAAATTTGGTACAATTTGAATTTTAGGTGAACCGATGGAGTTGGAATCTTGAAATTTTAAATTATGATCACTGTTGGGGTGTAGGATTTGGCTATATAGGATGTTTTCGGAAATTCATACTAAATTTGGTACAATTTAATTTTTTTTGTGAAGCGATCGAGGAAAGGGATTGGAAAATATGATTTCTATTGGATTTATATTAATGTGAACTAATTGGTACTTAATTTGGTAACATTAAAATGTGGGTGAACCTATAGAGAGAAATAAGTACAAGAAGAGTATGTAATGTAATAAATAGTACCAAAATTGGTATAGAGCTAGATTTATGTTGCGGTCAGAATTGGTGTGTACTGTTGAGATATGAATGTTGTTTTGGACAAACATACTATAAGATAACAAAGGAACTCAATGCTAATTAAATAAAATAAAATTGGGGTGTATTTTGATTAGCACTTTTGGCGTGAAATATTTAGACATGTTTAAATAATTCTCACATCCGCTAACGAAGTAGCGGGCATATGATAGAGCGAACGGTAAATCCTGTGAGATCAGAATGTGGCAGACCTTGATATTTATACTAATCATAGATTAAGTTCAACTGCCAGATATATAGGTCCATCATCTGTGATACCTCTTGCACAAAAGCCAGGATTACTGTTTACCACATATATTATGTTATTGGGTAACTTACTTTCTTTCTTCTTCTTCTTCTTCTTTTGATCAAAACACCAACGAATAAGAAAGATCACCGTGGAAAATTACAGAGAATCGAGATTTAGATACATTGAAAATTTAAGCTCAAAGGTAGTCCGAGTTTACTCCTCTGCCCACCGGTTTAAGAATGTTTTCAAACTATCATTGGTATTTTTTTTTGAAAATTTTAATTATAAGATTGTAGTTTAGGGATTATTTGGGCAAAGTTTAGGGGAAACTTAAGCGTAAATTTTTTTAAGGCTATCAGATAAAAAAGCCTTTTAAAAACTGTTAAGAAGGAAGTGTTTTTTTCGGAGGATTGTCACTATAAATATTAAATATAAATCATTTGAGGGTATACTAAATTGCCATAATCAGAAACTGTTACTACACATTTGTTGAAATAGCCAATATTTTTTATTTCAGTCATGGTATCTATAAAATTTTATTTTTATCCAGACATTCCGACATTATTTCCTTTCTTTGTATAATATTGATTCTTCAAGAAATGACCTTGTTTTTATGTAGAGAAACATGAAAATATTTTGCCAACAGAACCTTCATCAGCATCATTCTCCATCATCATCTCCAAGATGAAAGCAAAAATATTATGCCATACTAAAAAACGAAATCTCTTTACAAAATATTGCTACAAATCACTCAAATGTTATCATTGTTGTTGTTGCAATGCAGTTGTTACCTGCCTTCACAGGCGGGAGTACGAGTACATAAAAATAAAAACAGCTATCATCAAAAAAGAAGTTCAAAGGATGGCAACAATGGTGGAACAATGAAAGAATATTCGTTTTGAGCTACATAAAACTATGTCTGGCACTTGTACTCGAAAAAAGTCATGGTCACAAGAGCACACACACACAAACAATGGCTGTGTACTCAATGGGTTATAGGTAAAAAGGGGTTAAGAATACAGCAAACAATAGCAACAAGGTGGGAATGTTATATAGGTATTCTCAGCGTTTTGCTTGATAGTCGTCTTGAACATTTTTACCATCGAATCTTTGAGTAGTTTTGCTGTTGTTGTTCGATTTTCTTTTTCTTTGTTTTATTCCAATGCATAAAACATTATTGTCATCACTGTAAAGGGGCCAAATAACAACAACAGCAGCAACAAAATGCTCTTTACTTTTGACAGTGCTTTATTGTTTACGACAATGCCATCCACACTCTGAATGGAGATCGAGTGGAGTGTTGCTGTGCTGCAAATATTAAATATTTTCACGGGTGTGGAAATGTGGTGCATGTATCCGTTTTCTTTAGAGAGAATAAGGTGCATGTATGAGAACTAAAAAAATATGGATTAAAGTCTTTAACTGTGAAACCAATCGAAATATTGAGTAATATAGTTACATGTTGACTTAAAATTTGCAACTATTTTAGGGTCTGACTCCTACTGCCAAGTACATGCAATAAAAAATGTTTACCCTTCCAATTAATATCGATAAATTTTAAGTACTAATGGTACTTTTATTAATTTTCAAATTATTTCCAATTTGTATGTTTATGTACAGTTTATATGATGGCATTAGTGGCATTGTTGAAGCAATTGGCAAAATTTAAATTGTTAGAATTACATCATTTAATTTTTAATATATAATTTAAAATATAAACTTTTATATATATCATGAATCTTATGGTTGCCAATCAATAGTTGAAGCGTACTGATTTCTTCATTTGCTTTCAGTACTCAATTTTTTCCTAATTTCAAAACAAAATTATAAAAGAAATTTCAAATGTTATTAAAAACTTTGGCAATAAAAATGACGACGATGGTGACAGCGGCAGTATCGTCATTAGTAACTTTAAAATTGTCACATGGTTTTCAACAATGCCTTTACTGCCGATTGGAAAATATTTATTTTTCTGGTGATGCTTCGTAGAATTATTTATCCAAGGGAATAAAAAGAAGTGTGACATTTTCATTATTTTATGTGTTTGAAACTTTGCAAGCACGTGTCGTATTTTTTATCATTATTTTGGGAAATATTTTTGTTGGTTCTTTTGCGTTGGTTTTAAACAATATTTCGGGCAAAAAATTTGTTTTCTTTTCCTGGTTGGCATTGTCAACAGAAAAGAATGGAGGCGAAAATATATGAAAATACTAATTACATTTCCAATAATGTATTAGGGTTTCTTGGAAGACATATTTGTATATAATTTTAAATTATGCAATAATTAAAATTATTTAATTATGCAATAATTGTGGTCCCTTAAATAAATTAAAAAAAAATCTACCATCAGCCTTTTAATAATAAAAAAAGTGTCTCATAAAAATCGATTTTAGAACTAAATCCGTTTCAGGCAATTTGGAGTCGATTTATAAATGTCCGTCGTCTGTCTATTTAGCTGGGGTACGCACGATAAGCAACGATTTCATTCAAACATTGTACATGGTAATCTTAGTAATCTTAATTCAAAATTGCCAGATTCCAGCACTAACAGTTCACCCCAATATTCAAATTGTACCAAATTTAGTACACATTAGCACGAATTTGCAAAAGTTCCTATATAGCTCAATCCTACAGTGATTTTATCTACAAATGTCAGTGTTCCATCTCTATCGGTTCACCAAATTGAAAATGGTACCAATTATAGTACTTTTAGTATTTTTCTTACGCTTAAAATATTTTGTACTTTTCGTATACATGAGTACACACTTCAAGAATCACCTCTTTTTATGGACCGTACTTTTCAACCTTGATTCCCATTCTAAATTTCAAGTTTTTAGTTCGATTTGTTCACATGCTACAAAATTGTACCAAATATAGTACATTTTAGTACTCTTCGTAAACTTATAGTTCGAAAAACCCTTGGGGTATATCTATCTTACAATCCATCAGTGATCCTCATTCCTAATATAATAGTTTTAACTTCAACGGTCCGTCAAATGCAAGTGGTACCATATTTAGTACTTTTTAGCACTTTTCGTGCTGCTCTAGGATGGATTTTTAGAAACCCCGCAAGCCGTTTCGTCTGAGCTCTCCAATTAGTATACTTTACTCTCCTATTAATATACAATCGTACGAAGTATACCATTTGTACCAAAATTTGAACAACATGATATTTTAAACAATCCTTTATAATATTTTAAAATGGGGACTGTCGGTCTACTACTTCCATCTCACATTAAAAAAAATAAATAAATAAATCCAATATCGATAGAATAGTATTCATAATTTTTACCAAATCTAGATTATGTACGAGTATGGGACTCATCGGTCCATTATTTCTTGAAGGCAGATTTAGTGTAAACATTTTGAAAATTTATTAATCCAATATCAAGGGAATGTAATGTCTGATTTGATCCAAATATTGCATATCGAAATACTAAGATCAAGTACGAAGATGCGAATCATCGGTCCATTACTTTTGGTACCCCTCCCAAAGAGGGTACCCCTCAATAGAATCGAATGGAGTAACCGAATTGATCCACTGATTTAAAACCGAATACGACCAACATTGAAATCATCTTGACCTTCTTTAAAGCGGTAATTCTAGAACATTTTACAACATTTTTCGGTCCATGTTTTGATTTAGGCCAAAGAAAGGTTACATCTAATTTTAGATATTTTTTTAGTATTTGGAAGATTTTAGACTCAGTACAAGTAAGTGTGATACAAATGAGTCGAAAATTACAATGTTGATCGATGTTTGGACCAAGTAGAGTTTCCGAGCGATTTTAGGTATTTTGAAAGCCCAATTTAAAGTGAGGTAGCTGAACGTAGTACATTTTTACTCATGTATTGTTCAATTTGATACATTATATTAAAATTACAATATTTTCTGATTATTGCCAAACTTATGATTACTGCAAATAGAAAAAAACTCTGCTCCTCCTTTGAAGTTTTCAATATTTGGTCCTTTCTATTTTAACAGCCAATGCAACCAGTAACAAATCTGAGAATCGTCCAACCTAAAGGGACACATGTGTTACTATCGAGATTTATTTTATTTCATTTCACATTGTTATCCAAAGAGAATTTTGATTTGTTCATTGTGTGAGTTTGCACTTCAATCTCTCTCTCTCTCTCTCTTTCTTTTTCCGTCCCTTAGCAATTGAAAATCTTATTCCTCTTAAGGAAATATTTGAAATTGGTTACATTGTTGTGTTCATAAGGCTTTTGGAAATGAAATATATTTTTGTTGTTGTGGCTGTTTGAAGAAGGCGCTCAGACACAAAGCTAAGAATGTATGGCAACATTCAGTAAATTCCCAAACGACCATTCACCAGCTATTTCCGTCATCCTGACTTAACGTACACAACAGCTGAACTTTATAATTCAAACTTTTTACAAAAAAAAAAATCTCAAGACATAACAACAATGGTCAGCAAGTAATTTTCATTCATTGGTTTTTATAATTTTCTATTCTTATTGTTGTTGCTGTTGTCGACTTTGTGTAGCAACAAAATAAAAACGTTTCATTTCTATGGGTTTATTTCGGAAAAATGCCAATAAATCTTAAAATGTTGAAATTTTCAGTTTTCCTCTAAATTTCCTTTTTTGTGTGCATACAACAATAGGGGAATTTAGTTATTGTGGGTAGGCTTTTTTGTGGTAGGGCTTATGAGTGTGTGGTATATTTTTTTTTTTGTAAAGAGATTTTATTATAAATGCCCATTCATGGCTTATAAATGGTATGATAGGTTTTTCCTTTTGAATATTTATTTTTTTTTGTCAACATTAATATGTTACAAGCAATTAATTTTGTATAGTGGAGCGTATGCGTATTATAATTTTCAATGCGATGTCACTTATACGTCACCGTTAACGATGACCTATGCTAATGGCAATATTGTGGAATAACATTATTTTTATTACCTTTATTTTAATTTTTAAACTTACATGTGTACCTATGGAAGTTTACTTTGAGAATTTTTTAATAATAACTAAAAAACATTTTGTGAAATATTTTAAGATTTTTGCTGTTACAATATGTTTGTAATATTTGTTTAAACAAAACTAAACAGAATTAAGAAAATAAGTTTTTAAATTAACTTTGATGCACCATTTATATAAAATTTTGAGGATATGGAAGCTGTATAATTATGTGTTTACCATATATCCCATATATGAGCTGTCCCCAAGATGGCCTGTCAGAAAAAGTAACGTAAATGACACACATTTCCGTCGTATAATACCATTAGGGTTTTGACTGAATAGCTATTTCCATTTATCGATTTGGAAATAATGTATGCTTTACTCAAATCCATTTGGAATTTTTTATCAATTTTAGGATAGAATATCCAGATATATCTAAAAATAATATATGCTCTTAAAAGTAACTGTATATGGTGATAATATTGAAATAAACATTATACATATACTACACGAAATTTGGCAGAGGGTAATAAATTGAATATAGAGTGATAACAAAAAACAAATGGTGTATGCAATGGCTGCTCACAATTTTACTCGATTTGATACAAATGGTACACCAAAGAATCCAAGTCTGCTCGTTTGACATGCAATTTTTCATTAATTTTAAAATGATATGTGTATGGGGTTTTTTTTAATTGGCTCAAATATCTATTTAGATAGCACATTTAATTTCGCCCGATTCCATCTCTTTGGTCTTCCAAAGATTATATGTCTGTTCTATCTACTGAATATTGTAGATATTAACATCTCTTGTATGTTCCCAAAGTGGTGAAGGGTATCATATAGTCGGCTCCGTCCGTCTTTTGAACTTTCCTTACTGGTTTATTATAGGAAAACCATTATTAATTCAAGAAAAAATAAACCTCAGTTCTAACGTATTTATTGTCCTGTGGAGAATATTCCTTGTATGAAAAATTTGTTTTCGTTTTTGGGAAAATTTTTTTATAGAAAAACCAGTAACGAAAGTTGTAAAGTCATTTTTCCAACAGATATAGGAAAATTAACATGAAATTACACATGTCATTCTGCAACCTTTACCAAATTTTGGTCATATATAGAATTGCTTTTTACAAAGGGACAAAATTATGTAATTTTTAAAGCATATAGAAAAAAAATTTCGGGCAAATGGAAGGATATATAGGGACTACTCACAATAGACATATTCCACATTATTATTTCTACTTAAATCTCACACTAAAACACATTCATCATCGTATTGTTTATTTGTATTTTTTCTTGCTTTATAATAATTCATTTACTAAAAAATATTCACTCTCATTTACAAATCAATAACATGCAAAGAAAAATGAAAAACAACAGCAAGTTCAGAAAACAATCAATAAACATTGAAAGCATTCCATTATTATACTGAAATAAAAACAACAACAACAACATAAAAATAAATATTTCATTTTAAACTCATTACAAATCCCACCTACATGCCAACGCTCACACACACACACACACACCCACCAACAACCAACACAAACATATGGCAACATAAGCTATAATGGAATAATCATAAATCTCCAGGGGTTATTACAGATACTTTAAAAAACAAATAAACAGGCAAACACACCTCTGCTCTCAATAAAAAAATATATGTAAGGGAATATTAATACTCCCCACACGCACACTCGCACCCACACAGTCTCACACCAAATATTTCCATTTTTTGAATTTCCACAACATTATTCATTTGCAATTGAGTTCTGTGATATCCTTTGGTTTTGCTATTTTTTAATGCCGACATATTTCGCCCTCATAGATGTTAATTATCAAAGATTTATGATGAAAGCAAAAACAAAAAGCACAGTTACCCGCATTAAACCAACACAGCTACAGAATAATACCAACAACAACAACAATTCGATGGATGACATTAAATCATTTATTTAATATCTGTCATATGACAAAATCATGAATTTGTTTTTGTTGCTGCTGTTTTCTGTGGAATGTGTATCGCTGTGTGAGTATTTACGAGGCCATATGTTATTCACAGTAATAATCATTATAAATTATAATTACTTTATAAACCTGATAGAATTAAAGAAAATATAAACAAATTACCAACACATTCTTATATCATATTGCCTGGGAGTGGGATTGTGTGGGTGTGTGTGTGCGAGTGTGCATTCGTGTAAAAGAGTTAATGAGGATTACATTATAAAGCTATTTTTAAATGAAACAAAGTGTAATTTTTTTATTTTTTCCATTCATTTGCTAATTGTAATGTTATAGCCATGGAATTGCAATATAAATAAGTTATGAAAGACAATGGCCGGTAGAGTAGAATATGTATTCTACATTACTACATATGTAAGTATAATTAAACAAATTCCATTTCGGAAATTATTAATTGATTTTCAATAAAAGTTGTTTTAAGTTTGGGACAGGTTCAACGATTTGTAATGTACGGACCGAAACTTCAAATTTAAATCTAATGTTGCCCCAGGATTTTAATCGAATTTTTTTTTTATAATTTTTCCTTTGCATACTGTAGGAAAAAAAACCACCAGTACTGAGGTTTGATTGTTTATAGAAAAAAGTACTGAGGTTTAGTTTCCATACCCATCACCACACTGTGGTACATGGTATTATGTCTTTGTGCATATGTTTGTAACAGACAAAAGGAAACGAGATAGACACATGGTTCCTTTTGAGGATATCACTTTCCGAGTCGATGTATACATCTGTAAACAAAGAACAGGTCGCATTTTTGATCCGAATAAGATCAAATTTGGCACAGCTCACTTATTTGGCTCAAGGACGTATCCCTTTTTAAATTGCTAAAAATAGGTTCAGATTTAGATAAAGCTGCCATATATATTTTCCTCTGATTTTAAATAAATGGTGTACCGAACACCCAATATTTGTGCGATTGAGACATAATTTAGCACAGCGTACTGAATTCCGTCCCAGATTGATGCATATGAAGTTTTGTTGGAATCGGTTCAGAATTAGATATAGTTTCCATACATATTCTTGTCCTATTTTATGTAAATGTTTGTGAGATGATGTGTGTTAAGGTTTATTTAAATCTGTTCAGATTTAGATGTAGCTTCCATATATATTTTCGACTGATTTTTGGTAAATGGTCCATTAAACCCTCAATTAAGACGAAATTTGTTTGGTGTCGATAAAATTGGTTCAGATTTAAAATAAGAATCTTAGGAGCATATTTTGTGTATACCCAAGGTGGTGAAGGGTATCAGGGTAGAACCAGTGCTTATTTGTACTTAAGTTGCTTAAAACTAAATCAGATCTTTGAACTACAGAATTTTTTCTAAAAAATAAAATTTTTGAGGAGACGTACATATGAAATATTCTCGTTTCTTAAGGACTTGTTGTTTTTATCCAATTTCTAGTGTGTTTATTTAAAATTGTTTCTAAATTTATGTAAGACTTTATTCGTATCAATATTACGCCCCGTATCAATATTACGCCCCTAATATTAAGAATCAATCATCCGCCACATATAACGCAGTGGCAATAATTTGCAATTTGTTTGTTCCATTTGTTTTTTCTAAAATTTCAAATTTACCGATCACTAAGCATAACCATTCTATAAAAACTTTTAAAAACAGAGACCTATATAGAAAATGTTCGGGGAAGAAATTTTTAATAATATGGACCAATAAACAAAATGGTCAGCAAATATGTTTTTCACTCTCAAGAAACCCGGATCATGCCGAAATAAGACTAGACCTCAATATGGTAGATATGTTAAAACATGTACCCACATAGAACACATATATCTAAATTGCAGCCATTTACGGTCGGAAAACCTAAAATGTAGCAGAACAGGGATCTGTTTTTTATAGGAAAAAACCCTAAAACTGAGGATTGGTTTTTTTATATAAAAAATACCTCAGAACTTGAGTTCTAATTTTATCCTCAATGATAAAGAATATTTAGGTAAACCAGAACTCAGTTATTAATTGTACCAAAGATTTTAAAGACAAACTCAGATCTTTGGAGTAAAAAAATGAAAAATTAAAGTTTTGCGGTGGCAAACATATCAAATGTATTTTTATAAACAATTTGTCTATGACCTTGTAAAGTCAAAGTAATCCATTAAAAAAGATGATTGTTTTTTATTTAAACGCTTCAACGCCCCTTTTTCAATAAAGAAAACGAAATACCAATCATGTTGGGGGTTTTTTTTTATCAAGTCACCTTTGGGAAAAAAGTCAAATAAAATTCACTACAGGAGCCACAAATAAATGCGGAAAACATCCCAATCCCCAATACTATTTTCAAATGCTATCCAAAAAGAAAATAGTCCATATAGATAATCAGTGGAGAAAAACTAGATGAAAATTGTAAGCCAAACAAAACGACCAACCAACCACCATCCTCCCGTTGAAAATGAAATTTAATAGAAAAACGGCAAGCAAATGCTAGGAAACTGCTTTTTAGATGATTGGATTTGGCAAACATTTTAAATATTTAAATTTTAAATTATAACAAAACTCAGACAAGAGCAACAACAACAAATTACATTCTTATCAATATTTATGTTTTGTGGTGGTGTTGCTGGCTGGGTAATCAAAAACATAACCCAAGGCAAGAAGAAAATTGTTTTCCGTATTTTTTGTTGCTTTTGTCTTTCAATTTACCTTAATTGAACAGTGAGGAAATATTTAAATTAATTTTTTATACATATTCTTTGGAATTTCTACACAAGATATTGTTAGAGAAATTATAATAATATACTTGTACATTTTAAATGAAATGTCACTCAACTCAGACAACAACTACAAGTGGATATCTTTGGTAAACAACACACAAAAAGAAAAACCCGAAGTCTGTGTTTTTGTTTTTGGCCTAAACTTGCATTCATTCATTTATTCAGCCATTATCCACAGTCTAGTTGTCCTTTCATTATACAATGATTTCATAAAATTTGTTATAAAAACTAATTCTTTGGTTTTAATGTAATTTTTTAAATATGCAGAATGTTTTAATTGATGCAAAACATTATGCTGGCCACAACCACAGAGATTATCATCATCACCATCATCATCAGGATGATAGTGATGATGATGTTGTTGTTGGTGGTGGTGGTCGTCCTGATGACGACAATGTTAAACAGCTTTTACAGGATAACAAACCACAATTATTTTATGCAACAACTTGTAAATAATAAATCAGCTGCAAACACACAAAACACAACACCAAGATCAAATCCTTTAAGTATTACAAAAATAAATATTTTAGTAAATTAAGAATGTAAAATAGCTTTCAATGTTTTTGTGAGAGTTTGTGTTTGTTTATATTTGATTACAAAAGTGAAAGAAAAAAAAAAATAGTTTTACGATAAACATAATATTTAGAAATTTTTGTTTTTGTTTTTTACGATTTATTTAACATAACTTAATTTTTTATGGATATGAAAAAGGGTTTCTGAACTAGTAAATCATTTTCTGCTATTGCAAATGAGTAATGTTGGGGAATTAGGAAATATCGAAGAATTTGAAAGTATTTCAAAAAGGTGAAAAAACCTTAATGGCGATTTGAATTTATTTTGAATTCAATTCGGCAAAATTGTTATATACACAACCAGACATTATAGTCGAACGGGGTCGACCATATGATACCCTACACAGCTACCACTCAGCTATAAATTTCTGCGGATCTAAGAATCAGTCCCATGCCAATAATTTGCAGACCCATATTTAGATATTTGTTTCATTTTTTCTTCTTAGAATATTTAAAGTAGTACAACATCTTCCATTCAAAAAGATGATTGTTTCTTATTTAAACGCTTTAACGTCCCTACAAAATTAAGAAAATGAAATACCAATCATATTTGGGTTTTTTGTGGAAATTAGCCCAATACTATTTGCGTTACCTTGACCGAATAGAGGGATCTGCATCTTTTTCGAATCATGTTATCGTTATTATGACAGCCATTGAAATTAGTTGGTCAGATCGCCTTCCCATGGAAAATTTGTGATGTTTGGCTTATAATTGTTGCGTCTAGAGAGACTAAATAACCAACCAATAAAAAAATCATCGAAAATTATAGGCGTCGTCCTTGGCCATAATCGGAAACTTATGCAAAATTTCCTAGCCACCCTCTATTGTGGTAATGGTAATATTAAACAGTATTAGAATAAAGGTCAACCAATCCCTTTGGTCATAATATCTCGGGCCTATGTCCTTCAGGAGTAAATTTATACGCCACATTATCACGACAGTCATTGAAATTTTTTTATTTTTCCACATGGAAAAAGTCGTGATGTTTGGCTTATAATTGTTGCGTCTAGAGACAACCAAACAATAACAAAAATAATGTTTTGGGTCCATTTCATCCATGAAAAATGATCATCAAAAATTATAGGCCACCCTCTATTGTGGTAATGGTAATACTAAACATTATCAGAATAAAGGTCAACCACTACCCTTGGTCATAACATTTCTCGTGGGCCCCAATAGTGATTTACGATGTGTAAAAACAAACACACAATACAATTTTTTGAATTTTTCACACAAAAATGTCTGGTTTACAATTTAACACCAACAGACGGACGGAATTGAATACTTCTGAAAGAGATTCTATGTATATTCTCAAAACGAACAATGGGCCTACATCAATTCATCAAAACAATCAATGTTTATTCTTTGTGCACAATTTCAGATTAATTTATTTCGTGACTTGGGTCCATAACTAATTTTATAACGAACAGACACGCATGTTTTGATTCGCGAATCGAGTTCGATTTAAATCCTTTGAAAATAATTGGTTTATATACAGATGATGATATGAGTATTTAAAGCTGTGTATTGAATATCAGTTGGAATTGGAGTAAAAAAGTTAGTCGATATTGTCTACCCTCAGCCTACTACACATTTAGTATAAACATTTCTCCTTTGTGGGCGGTACCCAATAGAGGGGGCTGATTATACGATGTGTAAAGTACAAGATGTACAAAGTACAAGAGGTACAAGAAAGAGGAAACCGACAACTCCATCTTCGAACTTGATGCTATTTTGGAAGAAATATTACGATGTTTGTTGGTTTGCTCAAAACATATGCCCTTTATGGATAGATCTAGGTAGATTCACATTTACCCCTGTGTGATGAAGAGTATAAACTGTACAGATGGATTCGATATAGAAATTAATTCCGTTCAAACATTTGTATATGTACTTTTTGGTGTTTCCGGTTAGTTTTAGGAGGTGTTGCAAATGGAAAGACAAATTTTATATTCAATTAATGAGGTCCCGTGGGCGAAGAAAAACATTGTTTATAATAATAAAAAAGAAATATTGCGTTTAAGTCAGGGAATACATTGGATAAGGAATATTTATTCTACTGTAAATCCCAAGAAATAGTGTATGAGCAGGTGTGTTATCATGGTCAGATGTCAATTCTTATTCTTCAGCATAGGTGTGTCCGTCAGATCGTAAATTGCGCACATCCGCTATTGACACTAAGATTCTTTTGACGAGTTGACATTATTTGCATTTGGAACATTTTAAATAGAGTTGGTTTTGTTTGAATTAATGCATGTTGGCTATCACGACATAACTATAATTCCATCATACGTGAAAAGTTATAAATCTCTGGAGCAGTCCAAGGTCTATGTTCAACTTATCCAGAGCAATATCCATAGAACACTATTTTGAAAAATTTTGGACACAAAATATAAAACGAACCAAAATTCCTCAAAGTAAAACAAGTAAATAATTTTAGAATATGGAAAACAATTTCAATTCACAGATTCAGTGTGGCATTTGTTTGTAGGGATGTGTGTTTACTTTTTTAGGTAAGCCAGCTTAATTTCTTTCTTGTTGTTTTAAAAAATAAATTTACCATATTTTTTGAAACAAACCTCGTACATAATATAGGTATGAGTGTATTAGTTACACTTTATTTTTTATTATATCAATTCAAGCAGTGTGTGTGTGTTTTTTGCTACTTAATGTTACAGCTTTAACATAAATCTCTGGCAAATGTTTGCTATCAAAATATGCATTCTTGGAAATCCTAACAGAGATATATATGTGTATAAATATACATACATAAGTAGATACATATACGTATGCGATTTAATGCATGTTTTAGTATGTTACTTAAAAATCTAAATTGCCCTATTTCAATGGCTGTTTCCAAGGAAATGAAAAGGAAAATAAGGATTTAAAAAAAATAAAAGAAACAACAAGCCGACAAAAACAACTAGAAAATGCATAAATAAATATTTCTAAAAAAATACCAAGTGCAAGGATGTGTAAAATGTATCCTTTAATACACAGAAATGAGTCAAGCAAAAACATTTAAGTCTTAATTGATGCTTGCCACATTGACCTCCCATTCGTAACATGTTTTCAGTTTTTTCTTTGTCTCTCTCTCTCTCTTAATCTTGCTGCTGTTGTTGTCATCTTGTGTTGAATAATGGCCAAAAAGAAAAGGAATCTGTTATACCATTTTAAGGACTTGTAAGGAGATTTGCATATGTGTATTCATACAACAACAAGTTATGTAAACTCTTTGTGTTGGTCAAAGGACACACAATTGAGTGTAGTTTAATTTTTTTATGTTTTATGTCTACAACATTCATGGCAATTTATATGCAAGTCTTAAAAGATAAAGGCCAGGAATGCTTTGGTTATATGGGTTACCTCTGTAAGAATGTGGGAGTGGTATTTAGAACTCTGTTGATTGAGTCAGACGGTGTAATAAGAATGGCATTCACAAAATGCAAATAACATGTGAGCTTTAATTATTACTACTTTTATTCCAAAACGATTATAGATTTTAATTTTATTTTTAAATAACAATTTATAAAAAAGAACCAAAATATTTCTAAGAAAAATTTAATTGTAAATCATAGTCATTATATGCTATACATATTTAGATATTATTACACTTTCTAATAATAAATAATAATAAATAGATCAATAAACAAAATAAAAATATTTTTTTATCAATTAGGATTTTTAAAAATAGATTTTTTCGCGACATATGCCGGAGCATAAAATTTTGCTTCCCTGAGATGTGGTGTCATTCCGTTTGCAGCACATAGAGAAAATGTCCTAGGACTTTTTGTATTAATATGAAAAATACCGTCCAGTTTTTTCGTATAGCCTTCATTGAAAGGTAAGACCCCATTTTAAAAAAATCATCTGAGATATGATTTATTGTTTTAGTATTTTTTTTGGAGGAATATAATGTTTTTTTTTTTTTAATTTCCAAGACCTATTTAGCTATAAGGATGGATTTTTATAAAGTTCCAACTGAGGTTTAGGGGTGGATTTTTGCAAAAAAAATATTTGTTAAGAACTAATAAACTAAAGTTCTAAATATGTTAGTTTTGAAGGACTATCAGAGCTTTTAGATAGAGTGTATTAAAAAATCCAAGTCCAACTTAGCTATGATCGTGAATTTTTTTTTAAATGCCAACTAAGTTGTATAAGGCGATAAAAACTGTTGTTTTAAGAACTGTAGGAACTATATAAGTATGGATTTTTCTAAATAATTTTTTAAAAATATTTTTATGAAAGACTAAAGAGCAATGATTGTGGATTTAAAAAAAAAAATATTTGTTAAGAGCTAGCTAACAAAGCTACAGACATTGATATTTAAAAATTAAATTTTAAATGTTCCCATTTCATTTAATTTTTCCAGGATTATCCGAGATAGAATTTTAAAATTATTTTATTTATTCACCACACTGTGGTACGGGGTATAATGCCTTTGAGCATATGTTTGTAACATTTATGCAGGTCCGTCCGGCTGTTGATGTTAAATTGTAAACAGTACTCTGTCGCATTTAAGATCCGATTTCGATGAAATTTGGCACAGCTCATTTATTAGATCCAAGGACGAGCACTATTGAAATTGGAGAAAATTGGTTCAAATTTAGATATGATTTGATTTCATGTAAATTGTACACTAAACCCCATATTTTTTTCGATTTGCTTCGAATTTGGCAGAGCGTACTAAATTGTGTTTGGAATTATGTGTGTTAGGTTTCGTGAAAATCTGATCAGATTTAGATACAAATCCTATATATTTTTTTTCTCCGAGTTTTTGTAAACTCCTATATATATTTTCGTCTGATTTTAAGTAAATGGCGCGGTAAAGATCCAAACCTAGGCCGACTGACACAACATTTTGCAAATTGTACTGAACTTAATATAAATTAATCTCTGACAAGTTTCGTTGAAATCGGTTTAGATATTTAATTTTCGACCGACTTCATGTTTATCGTGTACCAAATAATCAACGAGTGTCGGTTTGAGATTTCATTCCAAACAGTGCCGCTTTAAATCGATTATACCCAAAGATGTGAAGGATATCATATAGTCGGTCCAGTCCGACTATGTTACATTCCTTACTGATTTTGTATAACCCATTGAGCGTATGTATTCGTGTTCAATCGATCTAGAAAAGTATATTTCTTATAAATATTCCTGCAAGGATCACCAGAACAATAAAATCAGATTTTTTATAATTATTTCAGAAATTTATTAAACATTGTTTTACGTTTCTATTTTGCTGCCTTATCATGGTACATCCTGATTTTTGGTATTCACATTAAAGGTAATTTTTCTCTCATATGAAGGATCCCTATCTTAGAGGAAACTTCCTTAGTGGAAACATAT
This sequence comes from Musca vetustissima, assembly GCF_032173495.1. Taxonomy (NCBI): domain Eukaryota; kingdom Metazoa; phylum Arthropoda; class Insecta; order Diptera; family Muscidae; genus Musca; species Musca vetustissima. The sequence goes on along the minus strand of NW_026881196.1, from coordinate 84,371 downwards.
TTCAAAAATGTCTTATTATAAATCCATAGTTCTGCACAGAGCACAGACCTTTCCAGATTCTTTTCCAATTTATTTATATTTAAATTTTACAAGAGAAATATATATATATATATAAATTGAATACCATAACTTCAATACATTGGCTCTTAAATATATCGTTATCCATTCTTACATAACTTTTTCGTATGAATCGATTTCCTTCCATTGGTCTTATTATAAGAACCACAAAATATTTACACAATAAGAGCCCCTATTTATTTTAAATATTACTCTAATTGTCTTGTTATTGAATCCTAAAACTGTTCCATTTAATATACTTTAAAACATCTATATTTTAGTGTTTATCGCTGGCAAAGAAAACAATATACATAAAAAATTCCCATAAAATTAGAGAAAATCTTTATAAAAACGTATCTTACATGCATTTGTGTGAGTACTACCATTGTTTTTGGCAAATTTAAGCCAATGTTTAAACATTCCAATTGAATAAACAAATTGGCTTTAGTTTAGAAAAAAAAAAACAAAAACGAAAACAAAACAGAAACTAGCCCAACATGTGGGTTGCTGCTTACAATTAAAACTATTTAATTAATCCTAATCAAATGCTTCCATCAACAATATATGGCCATGCTGAAGGAGCGACAGGCAACCCCTTTTGGGTAATCCAAACAGTCCATCAATCCATTCATTTAATTTCCTTTATTTCCAGGAATTGAATGAATAGTTGCTTTCATTTCATGGACTACGTTTGGGAACCATTGTGAGCTGGGGAAGAGAAAGAGATGGAGAGGAGAGAAGAGGAGAGGGGGTAACGAGTGAAAACTAAGAACATTGAAAATGCATTATTATTTTAGTTTAGCTAGAGCACACAAAATTTCAGTTTATATTGGTTCCTCTCTTCTTTTTTGTTGGCCCAGTGTAAGTGTGTGTAAAGGACCTTTTGTGAATTTGTGCAGCAACTGCAGCAGAACTGGTAGTCTTTCCACAAAATTGGTCTCCAGGGTATAACATGGCAACAACAACAGCAGCAGCAGGCATAGCAGCATAACCAAGCATGAGTCGGAGTTACAGCCAAGCAAAAAATGTAAAATCTATTTGTACATTAGTTTATTGTGTGATGCCAGCCAGCATTACAAACATATCGCACACTCTCACTCACACACACACATGCCTACACGGACAGACGAAGGCTAACCAAACAACATGGCATTGTTAAGAAAAAGGCCACCAGAGTGCAGGCATTTGTGCATGGTCATGGACACACATATTTCTACACAAAAGGAAAATAATGTAATGCGTATGTATGTGTAGTGTGTCTGTGTCGGAGAGCGTCTAACTGGAAGGAAATTTCGAACAAAGGACAAGGAAATGTTCATTTGTAGAAAGTATGCATATTTACGATATTCAAGAAATATGAGTTACAGGCTGCTGCTGCTTTTAACAAAACACAATTTCTTCTTCTTCTTCCTAACAAAAAAGATGTTGAAAGATGGATAGAAGCAATATTTTAGAATGTTTATGTGTACACGTGTGACAGGGAGATTGTGTGTGTATGTGAAAAATCTAAAATTGTATGCAACATATTTTGGGAAATATTAAAGTAGGTTTAATTAGTGCAACATGCCATAAACATTTAAAGTTTTTTGAAGGACATTTTTTTTAAAAAATACAATTCATCAATATAGTTCAAGGACTCTTACAGTATGGATTTTTCCAGGACTACAAGAGTAATAAAAGTGCAATATGTGTGGATTTAAGAAAAAACAGAGATTAAACTATTAGTAATTTTTTAGAATATATTTTCAAGGATTTACTTTTCCAAGAAAAATTTTCAAGAAGCACTAAGGCTTGGATTTTTCATTGAATTTTAGTTGTAAGCGAGTTTTTAAGGAATATTTTACCAAGGACTATTACAGCCATAGACGTAGTTTTGTAAAAAATAATTTTCAAGGTTTCAAGGACTAAACTAGTTTTGCACATGGATTATTTCTTATGGGTTTTCGGGGATTTGCCTGGTTAAAAGCGTGTGAATTTTGGAGATCTTTTTAAGAACTAACCTAGAAATTTTCAAGATCAAAGCTTGGTTTCATCTTTGATTTTTAAAGATTTTTTTAAGAACCAACGCAGATTAAAACAAGTGAAAAGAGTGTTGCACACCCTCCACCGTGGGTATAGTGATAATTACTCCAACATACCAAAAAGTATACCTATACCGATAGTTGTACCGCGCGTTTTTGTAAACCATACAATACACAAAGTACAAATTTTAGCAATTATAAATTGAGGGCCGATATAGCTCAATTTTGAATCTAAAATGTTTGCACGCTAAATATTAAAAATACCGAAAATCGGTGGGTATCATTATATGAGGGCTAGGTGTAAATAAGGGTCGACATAGTTCATTCTAGAACTTCATGTATATATTATCCCCCATACTATCGTGTAATACCGGTATATAGGGACAACCCCAAAAACGCGGAACAAATCAGTTAACTATTTAATATGAAAAAGTGGGGGTGGACTACACCCAAAAGGGGCGATAATATATATTTTTTGGCAGGGAGATTTTTTACCACATACGAATATTAAATTACCGCGAATTCGATTGCAAAACGTGTTTAAAATCCTCAAAATACCGAAAATTTCGGGGTACCCCTATATGGAGGCGACCCAAAAAAGTGGACATATATTTATAATTTTTAGTGGAGAGTTTTAATACACAATGCGAAACAAATGTTCCAAATTACAGCGAATTCTATTAGAAAAAACGTTAAAAACCCCTAAATACGGAAAAATTGACATATTTTTAGCATTTTTATTGGAGATATTTGCTTCCCAATAAGAACTCAAATTACAACATTTGTGCTGAAACTCTCCAAAGTACTGACAATTGTGGGGACTTAGGTTGAAACAGGTGAAAAAAGTGTTATGTTCAGCCGGGCCGAACTTTGGATTCCCTCCACCATAGATATATTGCTAGGTACTTGAAATGAAAATATAGCATACCAAAAAGTGGACCTATACCGACATTTCTACAAACCGATTCTGTAAACCATAATACAAATTTCAGAAATTTTTAATGAATAATTGTACCCTCAGCCTTATGCCTAACACTTTGACACGGTGAAAATGTGTCTCATCGAAATATTGGTTCTAGACCCAATGTTTCTTTGGACTAAATCCATTTTCAGAAAATTTGGATTTCATCTAAACTTTGCCCATATTATTATTTCTTCTAAACTTAGTTCAAGTTCGAAGATGGAGAATGTTGGTCCACTACTTCTGTACCTCCCACACATGGGCTAGGGCTAAGCCTAAATTTGGGCTATAGTTCATTAGCGAATCTTACTTTATAGGTTTTTATCTCGATGTCCTCCGCAGATGAAATGATTACAACAGAGTCTTAGAATCAAATCCAAAACGCGGAACAAAGCAACAAGTCGATTTGTCGATTATTTACGAATACTTTTTTTTAAGATGATGTTATTAATATTTTTTTTAAGGAATGATTGCGCTATACGCATGAATTTATTTTATTATGAATATATTTTATTTCAAACACTAAGCGATGTTGAATATTTATTTACATGAATAATCGTGAATTTTTATAAATTAAGTTTTTCAAGAATTATATGAGACATAACCTTGGATATTTTATAATATTTCTTTCAAGCGCCAAACGAGGTATATACTTAGATTTTTAATAATATTTTTAGAGGATCAACTGATGATTATTAATTTTTATTTTCAAGAATCATGTGGGGAATCAACGTACGATTTTTTTAGAATACTTTTCAATCAATATTGTCCAAAGACAATTATATTGTTTTTAACGATTCATGTAATGGTTAATCGACAACCAAACTGTAAACAAGTGCGTTTTGTTTTTATGCCTTTTTATGGCGAAGGATCATTCATGTAAATGTTTTGTATTAATTTCTCCTTCGAGATGAGCTACATGATTGGAGTTGCAATGAAAAGGAAAGCCAGTGAAAAGGAAATGAAAAGAAAAGCCAAGTGCATTGCGATTTTAAATATTTTATAAGGACTCCCAGAACTTTGTGAATTTTTTAAACAAAATTTTTCAAGGACCTACCGCTCTATACTACTTGATTTTTAAGCTTTTTTTATACAAATTATGTTTATAATTTATTTTTTTATAAAAATATTTTACCAGGGCAGAAGTCGTACTATTTTTGAAATATATTTTGCAAATACTTTCAAGACAGAAATCGTAATTTTTGAATATTTTTCCTTAAAGAAAATCTACAAATTAATTTCTATAATTAATGATTAATCTCAAGCTATATTGTAATATATTATTTTTTTCAAAAAGCCACGCCACCATCTATTAAACATTTTCTTTTTGTTTATGGTCATGCTAACATAAACTTGAACATGCATACATATAGTATATTTATATTTACACAACATACGCACATTACACAAAAACAAGAAACACAAAGTCAAATTAAGATCCATGGCCAGTAAGGATGTTACATGGTCTGGTTAGATGCCTGGTTGGTTATACTTCCATCTAGAGTTACCCGACTCGATTGACTATATATATTTTGCCACACACCAAGGAGAAGGCCACATTGGATAACACTAAGCGTTGGGAGCAACAACAGTTTACTGCTAACACATACACAACGATGTTGCAACAGATGCTGTTGTCGAAGTTGATGCTACATGTTGCTTTAAGTAGTTGTGATATTTTTGTGGTACGGAACGAACTATGATGATATGACGGTACTTTGGGGTTTACCGTAAACAAAAAATAATAATAAAAACAACTAACAGGAAACACACACACACAACTATACATGCAACCGAAAAAGAAAATCCCAAGAGTCTCCTAACAACAATATTCTCAGTATGTGTTTGTGCGATGGTGTCGGGATGTGTTTGATATAAAACTAAATATACATTTCCCATATGTATGCATCGGTATGGTTGTGTTTCGTGTGTTTGGGGGAAAATTCAAACATACACGTCATACACAAAATAATATATGCATGCATTTTAATATAAGAAACCACTGACGTCCTTGTACGCGAACATGCATTCGAACACACATATCCACACTCATATCCATTCATGTTGCATCCCCAGCGGCATCTGTGGAGAATTGTTTACGCGCGTGTGTGAAAGCTTTAATGTATTTTTTGGATGATAGATTTCCTCTAGTTTTTCACAACATTGCCATGGTTTTATTTTGTATTAAAAACTAAGCTATATTGGTCTATGGAAACCAATAATGTCATGAGGGGGATGGGACAGTGGTTATTAAGGCGTTGACACCTTTTTCGAAATTTAAATTTGTGGATTTAAAGAAGTAAAACATAATTCATTTTATAGTAATTTGTAGTATTTTGAAATAATTGGGCAGATAAACCATTAATTGCAGGTTATGGCTGCGCTGGTTTGGCGCAGGTCATTGCTGTACGCAAAGATCCATAATTAGTCACCTGTGACCTATACAAAACCGATGTATTAGAGATCATATTGTGATCGAGACTTTAGGCAAATAAATTGTAGTGCGCCACTCTGAAATTCTTCCACAACCAAAATTTTTCAAATTTAATACCATTTAGTACGAATTCCTAAAACATCCTACATACCACAACCAAAGACCCCAGCAGAGAAACAAACTCCAAATTTCAAAATTACAGCTCAATCCGTTCACCCAATATTGAAATTGTACCATATTTTGGAGTATTTAGTACACATTAGTACGAATTCAAAAAACTATATACATACCTCAATTCTCCACTCAAACAGTAATCTAATCTCAAATTTTTACAATTCCAGCTCTAAATCTAAATTGTATCAAATTTAGTACCATTTATTACCCCTTTTTTTACATTTTAGTACCCTTGGTATACATATAGTTCGAATTTCCCTTTGGTACATTTATCCCACACTCCATCAATGACCCCCAATTCAAATTTCAGAGTTCTAGCTCTCCGGTTCGTACCACATTTAGTACTTTTCGTGCCTTTCTAGTACGAATTTTCAAAAACCCAGCCGTATCTGACACCTTCGGACTAAGAGTGAACCTCACCCCAAATTTCAAGATTCTAGCCTCAGCCGTTTCAACTGGGCGTTGATGAATCTTTAAGTCAGTCACTCACTTTACTCTTTAATATTATAGATTTTTGGCATTATGAAGGTCCAAGCTAAGTTCTATATTGCAAAACTTTTACAAATAATCTCTTAACGTCTTGTTAACTTGAATAGGACATAGGATTTGAAGCAGTCGGATTTTTTAAAACTTCCCAAATCCACTCCGAAAAATTCAATCAAGGTTCTGTTTTTACACCCCATTTAAAAATATCTCCAGACGTTTATATTATTATAAAATAATATAATGCAATGGCATCCCAAATAGCTGTTATTTAAAAATGTTTTCCTGAATGTTTCCTTAATATAATAAAACTGAATAATACCACCGAAAAAACACTGTTTTCCTTATATTCACTTCCTATGATATGTATATATTATGTTATTTTGGCACTAATATCACACACACACATACACACACCAACATCCTCCTTCTTTTGTTGTCCTGATGGTCCAGGATGCTGTACTTATTCGTCTTGTTGTTGTTATTGTTCAATATTAACATTTTATGTTTTTTGCTTCTGTTTTGCTTGTTAAATAAAGCAACGTTTTGTTAAATTGTTTTTCCACTTTGTAAATGGGCAAATGTGGTTCTATGTGTTCCTGTGTGTGTGTGTGTGCATGTGTCCTTTCACACACAGTGAACTTTATATGCCTGTGCATTCACTTTCTCCATAAGCCAAGGCAAACTTATACTCTGTACACTAAACCCGTCTCATGAAGAGAGAAAGAGAGGGAGAGATACGGGAGCACATTGAGTGCACTGAGGGATATTATGTTTCTTTATGGTTGTGGTTGTTGAAGTCGTTCATGTCGTTGTTGTTGCTGCTGTTGTTGTTAATGTGGGTGCTTTGTATATATTTTCCCTTGATGCAGCCGTCTAAACACGTGTATCCTAGCTAGTCTATCTAGCCGTGCATCCATCTATCCATCCAACCAACCATCTATCGCTTAACATTGGGGAATATTTTTTGTTTGTGTGTTTACTCATTTTTGTTGTTGTTGGTGCATCGTGTGAGTGTTTTTAGCCTGAATGTGGGTGTGTGTTTTTGTTGGTATTAGTTGGCATTATATTCTTATGCATTCAATGTTTATATTTTTTGCTTGCACCATCTGAACTGAAACTGAATATTGTGTTGCACTGGAGTTAAGCCTCACTCTACTCCATACGATATTTCATAATCACAACATTTCCTCATCATCATCGGTATGAGTTTGATATCTGTTTCATCTATTGCCTGAAAATCTATTGCTATTCGTCCTACTCAAAATATTTCTCGTTTCCTCGATTGACAGCATAATTAGGGCATGAAGGCTTTCTAAAGTAGTATTGTTCAATATTTTTATGGATGGTTTTTGAGGCATTTTGTTGGTAAAAAATAATATTATTGATTTGTTTGATACGAAAATTCTCAAAGCGAGAAATTTTAAAATTAACATTTTTAATGTTTGTAAGAGTAGTCCTTTTTAAATATCATGCATTGCAATGGATCGTAAGACAAACTAATGACTTTACCGAGAAATCAGAGAATGATTTTCCCATGGAGTAAGTTCTTAACAGCGTCAGATATAACTAACCACTTGCCGATCAACACCGTAACACATAATAGACAAGGATTAAACCAAAGAAGCCGTGACATGGTCTTCGTCTTGTTTGACCTATCATCAAGAATGACAGATTGAGGACACATAAAAAAATTTTTATTGAACATAGGTTTCTGGCTACGATGTGGAAATTAACACTCAATTATACCAGACACAAGTTGTTGGTATTCGATTGCAATGTAGCCGTGCCTCTCGGGTATTCGTCAACGGATCATATGATAAATAATAGAATAATGAAATAAAAATTTTAAACAAATTTAAGGACGTTGGTCCCTTCGGTTGGAAAGTACGGCTAGGACCCTCGAAATACTGAGAAACAGAACCATTATATTAGGTTGGGGAAAAAGAAATCCATTATGAAAATGTCGATAAAATCGGAGACATGATCGAAGTTCAAAGAAGCACCTCAAACGGCGGCCAAATCAGGACTATCGGTCAGGTCAGGACTATTGGCCAGAATTGGCCAATAGGAGATGTGTCGTGTTCCACCAGGACAACACTAGACCACACACATCTACAGTGACTCGCCAGAAACTTCGAGAGCTATTGGTAGCTATATTTGGCCCAAATCAGACATTCCGAGGCATGTTAAATAAAGTCCATATAAAAATAAAGGATTACTGTTTGCCCACTATTTAAGACACCAAATGGTGGAAATCTCAGGCAAGAGGGATTCTTAATACTTTACAATTTTTTTAAAAAAATATAGAATTTATAGACGCATACAAGCTTTATACTATATACCATCAACTTCTCGGGTATAAGTCTTTCAGAAGGAATATAAACGCCATAGAATACAATTTCTGTCATTTTTTCACACAAATGTCTGGGCCCATTTGACACGCTAAATATTGGCCGATTTTCATAAAAAAGGCATGCTTATTCTATGGTCAGTCCCCTCTGCGTAAAATTTCGTCATAATTGTGGTTTCTAGAGCAAGCAGAAAAACAGAGAAGAGTAAAGTTTTTGGTCCATTTCATCCCCTAAATAATATACCTACATCATTGCCATAATTTGGAAATTTCGTGAATATTGGTCCATAACTGGAGCATGTATCGTATTCACAAATTATAATGAACAGACGGAAGGACACTAGACCGAATCAGCTAGTCGAGATAAGGGCGGTATATGGCTATGACCAATTTTTCGCGGCGTTAAAAAATCTAGGAGCCATATAAAGCTATAATACACCCGTGTAGGGTGTATAAATCGGCCTTATCAACTTCTAACGCACACTGAATTAGTCACCCTGTCTGAAGATCAATTTATTGTAATCACGATTTTGCGACAGTACATATTGTAGTTTCTACAACAAATACCAACCCAACGGTTAGCTATTGGGCACCTGTTATACCATTTTAAATACTTCACTTTAATCATCAAACAAGAAAAGTTTGTTCTCCCTTTTAAATATTTATGTAATCAAATTAAATTTTAATATCCACTTTCCAACAGATTGTACCATCATCTCCTCCAACATCGACAAAGCCAACTAACAAAATTACAACAATTCATAAAATTTCACTTCTCCTCAGCCCCCTTATACAGACTTATCTGGACTTTAGGCATTACTTAAATATTCACCTTAGACCCAGACGACTCATAAATCATAATAACGGGGTTAATAATTTCTGCAAACTGACACGAATTTTTATGATTATTATTTGCAAATGTTGTTTTTGTTAATTACAAAAATTATAAAATAGCCCCAATGGTGGATGGTGGACGGACGGACATAAGCTGGACGCCGTGTGCACGATGATGATGATGATGGCGATAATGTAATAGGGTAACTGTGTAATACCACAAAATACCTGTCATACATTGTTTGGAGACCACAATACCTGTCCGTTGTACCCTCGCTCGCCCACGCCCTATTCACCGCAAAACACCTACAACTATACATTGTTTGGCTCATTATATTTTCATCGTCATCCTTCTTTTTTTGCAAACGATATAAAAGTGAGTTATGCAAAAGCGAACTGGCTCAAAGGATGGCTGTTCGGTATGGCTGGCTGGCTAGCTGGTTGAATGGTTGTTAAGTATGTAAAAATTAAAATCACCTCGCTTTCTTTCTCTCTCTTTCGCTCTGTGTTACACAGTCACACACACACAAACAATTTCTAATTTGATTTATGATGGTCGTTGTAACTAACATTGTCACTCACTCATACACAGACACACACACACAAAATTAAAACCAGGACAAAGTTTTTATCTCAGAATTTAATTTGAGAATCTAAGAATAATTTTGTTGTTGTTTTTTTTGCCATTAGAGAATGTCGACCATATTCTTCTCCATTTATGTTTTTTGTTTTGTTTGCTGATAGCTGATGTTGGTGCTGCTGCTGTTGCTTCTGCTACACTTTATTAAATGTCAAAGAGTTAAAATAGTATTGAAACATCTGGTACTGGACTCCTCGACTTGGCCAGCAAATGAGTTAGAGAAAATCATGTAGAACTTTCAAATGCTGCTATGAATTCAGTTGGCCATGTCTTTCATCAGCATGCTCATCATTTAATGTTTGACTGGTGTTGTTCTTGTTGTTGTTGCTGTGAGTGTTGTCCAGTTGTAGTCGTAGTGTTGATGTCGTTGCTGTTGTTTATGATGTTTTTGAGTAGATAATGTTGTTGGTGTTCTTTCTCTGCTGTTTTTTGCTTAATGTCCCAGTGGTAGGTAAAGGGTTACCGATTAAGGAAAATGATGGATTCAATTTGGTATACAAATATGTCTACAAAACATAGAACATGTCGATAATGAAGAATATCGATGTAATTTTTGTGGTCTCCATCCCCATAGCAAAATGGAACTAAATATTAGTATCTTAGCATTTTTATGTTTGGTAGGACGATCGGTATAAGAGTGTGTTAGAAAAGGATATTGCTTGAAAATCTGGAAATATTTACATATTAAATAAAAAAAGGGTGGGAGGATATATTTCAGTGTACCATAAGTACTTAAACTTTGATCGGGAATTTATTTTAATAGAGTGGATATATGGCTAAATCGGTTTAGTACTCGGTAGGTCATCGAATAACTTAAAATTGGATGCATCCTTAAATGAGGGTATGCCAGTAAATTCTCTGCCAGGGGGTTATTTTTGCTCTGAGAGAACGAAATATAAAATTACTGACATGTGTTGGAAAATTCGAATAGGACCTTTAACTTACCGAACATATTGCAGGGGATATATCTATACTAATAAAAGAGAAAAGTGATTGACTGACTGACTTAACGATTCAGACTTAACGCCCAGATAAATCGGCTGAAGCTTGAATCTTGAAAATGTTGGGAGATACTCTTGGTCCAAAAGTGTCAGATAAGGCTGGGTTTTTGGAAATTCGTACTAGAACGGCACGAAAAGTACTTAATGCGGTACCATTACCATTTGATGAGCAGGTGGAGCTAGAACCCTGAAATTTGGATTAGTGGAAATTGATGGAGTGTAGGATAAATGTTCCAAAGGGAAATGTTTGAAATTAGAAATATAATTACCCGAAAAGTACTAAAAGGTACTAAGTTTGTTATTACTTCGTAGCATGCGAACAGATAGAGCTAAAAACTTGAAATGCGAATCAATGTTGAGAACTAGGGTCGATATAAGGAGGTGGTTTATAAGGTGTGTAGTCATGTATACAAAAAATACTAAACGGTACTAAATTTGGTACACTTTGTGCTAACAACTTTAAATGTGGAGTGCGAATCAAGGTTGAGAAGTAGGGTCGACATAAGGAGGTAATTTTGGAAGTGTGTAGCCATGTATACAAATAGTACTAAACGGTAGTAAAGTTGGTACAATTTGGATCTAGATTGAACCGATAGAACTGGAATCCTGAAATTGGGTAATAAGATTTCCAGTGGATTGCATGATGTAGGTAGAAGTGGAATTTTTTTACTTATGTGCACTAAGTGGTACTAAATTTGATACAAAATGGATTTAGGTGAGCCGATAGAGCTGAAATCCTGAAAAATGAAAAAAAAATGGAAAATTTTGAGTACCCTTGTACCTCACTCAAAAATGGTTTTTCCCTACTTTAAGGAATATAGAAAATTCTCTCCCAACTGTAGGTATTATTTTTGACATTTGCATAATTAAAATTGGCAACCCTACCCTTAATGCTATTCACAGGGTTCTCTACTGCACTGTTCACTTCACACACAGAGAGAGAAATAGTGTTTTTATGGCATCTTTCAAGTCAAATTAAAAAGTTTTTGTGCCAAACTAATATTTAAGTCCGAACGAACGAACGAACCTAAAATAGAGAAGTGTTTTTCTTGTCCCCTACAATTGGGGTTTTGTTTTCTGTAGCTGTTGTTGTTGTTTCCTCTGGCTGGCCGTTTTTGGGTTCTTGGGATTTGTTAGTTGTTTCCTGGGTTCTTGTTGTTAGCATTTTTTGTTTTGTTTCATCGTTTGCCTCTCTGTTGTTGCCTGAAAAACTATCCAAACAAATACTTGGCAGAAAAAACCAGAGACGAACATTTAAAACCACAATTTAAACTTTCCCTACGAAAAAATTAAAAAGAAAGAAACGAAAAGAAAAAACACAAAAGAACAGAAGGACTAATAATATTTTGGGCAGTAAGACAAGAAATCTCACAAAAATCTATCAAACAAAAGTTGGCAAGTCATTGCGTATGAAAGTGCATATGGAAGTTTTTTTACTTTCTGTGCTTTTTGTCGTTGTCATTTTGGTTTTTTTCTTTTTTGAAAGTTTTAAAAGAAGAGTTAATAGTTCATTTTTGTTGTGTTGTTTTGTTTTGTCTTATTTTTTTTGTGGGGTCTAATTTTTTGATTCGAAATTTTCTTGTCTTTTAATCTGGCAAGAGTCAATGACAGAAAAACCAGGCATTGATTTGTTTATAGAGAAAATAAAATAAAATTTTAGTAGAAGTAAAAGTTTGTTAGATTGTGAAAGTGTCGGGGAGGAATGGAAATAGGTTTTGATGTGTTTAAAATGGATGTTTTATATCTAAGATATTTTGTTAGAGCAAAGAAATAAAATGGAATATTGATCAGGCGAGGGCGAGGTTTCCAATATTACCGCCAGAACCAACTAACTAAACCAATGTGCATAACATCGGTCATTACTGTGATTTGTTTGGTGAATGACTAGAAATAAAATATTGAAATTCGGCTAGAATTCGCCATTAATGCATAGGAATGATATAAATATACAGGTTTGGAAATTCGTTCTATAAGTGACCTATGCCTAACTGAAATTATGTAAAGGGTAAGTATAACAATATGTAATTTTCTTTCGAAATACCTAAAATACAGAAAATTTTCAGTTAGGAAAGCTAGCCGAGAAACTATTTTTCACAACATAGCCAGAACTTGTTGAGCCTAAATCTGTACGAAGATTAGAACAATATGACTTTTGAAATAAAAGATCCGATATATTTATTGCACAATAAATATGAAGGTATGCAGTTAATAACAGTGTGGCACAAAATCGGGGTCATGGTCTGTGGAGTGGAAAATTGGCATATTCGCCACAGACCAAGTTTTTACGTCATGGCCTATATGTTCAAAATACTTAGAACACAATTTTGTGTTACAGAATATTTTATCGTTGGAGGGTTTTCAGTGGTGACAGATAAAGTTGGGTTTTTGGAAATTCGAACTAGAATGGTACGAAAAGTACTAAATGTGGTACCATTTGTATTTTGCAAACCGGTAGAGCTAGAACACTTAATTTTTAAATGAGGGTCACATAGATATTATAACAAAGGGTTTTTGGACATTCGAACTATAAGTATCTGAATGGATGGAGGTAAAAACTTGAAATTTGGAATGTGAACTAAGGTTAAGAAGTATGGTCGATATGAGGAGATTTAAAGCGTAGGGTTTTAAAAGCGTATACTATATTTATGAAAAGTACTATAGGGTACCATATTTGGTACAAATTGAATTTGGAGGTACAAATGGAACTGGAATCCTAAAACTTTGAAATTAACATTGGCATCGGAATGTGGGAATGGGATTTGTACGTGGTTTTGGAAATTGTTTACTTATGTGTAGGAAAATTACTAAATCGTACTAAAATTGGTACAATTTGGGTTAACCGATAGAGATGGGATCCTGAAATTTAGAGTTAGACCACTGTTGTGGTGTAGGATTGTGATATGTAGAAAGTTTTGGAAATTTGAAATAATGTTTGTACATATTGTACATGGTACCAAATGTGGATTTGGGTGAAACGATAGAGCTGGAACACTGAAAATTGAAAATAAATGTAGTTTGCCAAATTCATTCTTATGGGTACTAAATTGTACTGAATTTGGTACAATTTGAATTTTCGGTGAACTGCTGGAGCTTGGATTCTGAAATTTAGAGTATGTAACATTTTGGGGTATGTAGGAAGTTTTGGAAATTCGTACTAATGTGTACTAAATGGTACCAAATATGGGTTTGGGTGCACCCATAGAGGTGGAGTCTTGAAATTTGAAGTTCGGATCACTGTTGGGGTGTAGGATTAGTCTATGTAGAACGTTTTAGAAATTCAAACTAATGTGTACTAAAAGGTACTAAATTTGGATTTAGGTGAATCGATAGAATCCTGAAATTCGGAATTAAGATTGGGATATGTGGGAAGTTTTGGAAATTCGTATTTATGATTGTTAAAGTATGAAGTTATGGAGATTTATATTAACGTGTAATAACTGGTACTAAATTTGGATTTGGGTGAACCTGTATATGAAATTTGGATTTTTTTAATATGTATTACAAGAGTACAATGGAAAATTTTTCACCAAACTAGGTATAGAGCTAGATTTCTGTTGCGGTCAGAATTGATGTGTAGGGTTGAGATATGGAGGTAGTTTTGGAAATATGTACTATAATAAGGCATAGATACTAAATGGTCCTAAAATGTTAATAATGGTCGGTATTGGGTTTTAAATACTTCCCACATTCGCTAAGTAGCGGGCATATGCTATTTTGAATTTCATACTCATGGTGTAGGGTATAAAAATTCGGCCTGGCCGAACTTTACATCGTTTTAATTTGTTTGAATTGCGATTCCAGTGAGAAAGGCTCGTTGAACGTGGCAGGTCATGTGATACCTTTTGCCTAATTTCCAAAACCTTCTTAACATGTCCACAAGTGTGGTATGCCATGATGATCGGGCGTAACATTATGCCTCTTATTTGAAACTCTTACCATATAAGCCATGTTCAATAATGTCAATTCGATTGCAACGGTTTTTAAATTATTGATTAAAATATTGACCCGATACCATGCCATATTTTTTTTTCTCTTCAAAAAACTCTTAAATTATATGCAAAAAAAAAGAAAAAACTTTAAAAACTTTTATCCAGCTAACGCCACTGCTGCTGCTGCATACAATTATCCTTTGACGTCTTATTTTCTATGATTTGTCAGCCATTGTTGGAACTTCAAACTAAAACAAAAGGATCATCATGGAAAGCGTTATGCTGGAACTTGGCATAAATACTGAAGCGTTGAAATGACGCGATGATGACGATGATATTGGTGGCGGAGCATGGAGTGTGGCCAACAAAAAGTCAATGAGTAGAACAGCAGCAGCGGCAACAGCAAGAACAGATGGAGGTGCAGCAGCAGGAGGATTTAAGAAAGTTTATGCTATTTTGTCTTAAGGATTAGTTTTTTATAGTTTCCTCTATTTTTTGCTGCTGCATTTTGTTTTTGTTTTT
The DNA here is from genome assembly GCF_032173495.1 of Musca vetustissima. Taxonomy (NCBI): domain Eukaryota; kingdom Metazoa; phylum Arthropoda; class Insecta; order Diptera; family Muscidae; genus Musca; species Musca vetustissima. Next base: position 68,962 of record NW_026881196.1, on the reverse strand, counting down.
GTCCTGCTGCCGTGGCTGTCCTTCATGCTTAAAGGCATTGATGTCGCTCTTTCATTTGCTGGCTAAAACTGCATAATGATGTGACGCTTTGGAAAGGATTTTGCAATGACCAAAGCCACAGCGGCAACGACAGCAGATGTTGGTTTGGCATGAATAGAACAAGATGATGAAGAAGAAGCAGAAGATGGCAGGATGATAGTTTTATGTCCGTTTTGGTTTTGTAACTTTGCTTACGGTTTCTTGCGCTGGTTTTCCATTCTCAGATTTTGGGACATTTTTCTCATATTTGCATAGTTAAGCAGTTTTGTAAAGCATAATAATGAAATAATTGAATAAAACATTATAGGGCCATCATAATTGGTATCCATCCCTGTGATGATAATTTCGTTGTTGTTATTCGTTTTTTTGTTTTTTGATTCTATGGGAAGATGTCTGTGTGGGTGTGTAGTTTTCATTTCTATAGGATTGTAATTTGAACCTTGCCTGTGGGCAAATTTATGCGAAAAGAATGAAAGCAGGGAAGAGAGATAGAAAAAAATAATTTTTGGTTTTACAGAGTTTACTGAAAACGGCAAGAAAATGACTGATAGGTGTGGGTGCTGCCCTTGTGTGTCGTTTTTTTGCGAACGATGCACTGCTTTTGAATTGAATTAATCTGCCAAGTTTGTTGAGTTAAAATCCAGTGAATGGAGCAGAAGATTGCATACAGCCCGACAAGGCAGACCGCTAAAATTATTTAATTTTACAAACAAACTATGCAGTTGACTCAAACTTGTATCCTGCCTTTTGGATTTTTTGTTCGTTCCCTTTGTAGGGATAACGTCTTTCTGGTTGGTCTGCGTTTTTTCGTTTCGTTTCTTTATTTTATTTTAATCGTGGCAGCGATTCATAATTAATTAGCCAGTATTTTTTTGTTGTTCGTGTTTTATTCATCAGATTTGAAGGCAACGAATTAAAAGGATATAGAAAATAGGGTTTTTTAGTATAAAAGTGATAAGTTTCTAAACAAAAAAGAGAACTTTTTAGAAAAATAATTTGGAAAATTTGCAAGATTATGAACCGCAAGGAATTATAAAAGGGTTGCAAAAAAAAAGTTGGAAAATGCGAAAATAATTAAATAATTAAGAAATTTATTTGATGGATGTTTCAGGAAAACAAATAATCAATTATTGGAAGGCTAAATTTGGACGTGGTAAAGAAGACAATTGGCCCACGAAAAGACCTTTTTACAGAAGAAAATAATAGCAATTATGAAATGACATTTAATACACACTTGATTATGTGAACGTTCTTCGCAAATTGATAAGCTCACACGAGCTCACATTTGACTAAAAGCATCAATGTGTATATTATTCGGAATAGTGTTTCAGATGTCCAGGTGTAATGAACCCGGGGTAAGATATGCAATGAAAAAACAAAACATACCCCTACACGAAAATTTGTCTACCACAAAGATTTTTATTCCATTTACAAGCTCGGCAAATATCTCCAAGGTACAAAAAATGGTTTGGGACTTGGCAAATAAAGAATCTAGATTGAATATATTCTTGGAAAAAATATTACTCTTTAAGAACCCTGAATGATAAATTCATGTTCCCAAAATTGGATGGGACATGTATTTGGAGGCTAAGAGAAAAAATAAATCTATACAGCGACTTTTCATGCAAATGTCCCGTAATAACATGGAAAGTCAAATTTTAAAAAAAGACTTATTTTAGGGATATAAAAAGTGCTGAAAAGAATGCAAAATAAACAAATTAAAATGGCCCAACCGTTATATGGGGGCTAAACTTGGACCTTGATTGAACATTTTTTGGGGAGAAATTTTATTGAAGTAATAAAAATAAGGGCTCTCCTATTTACCGCCTTGTCCTGTTATAGCCCCCAGTAACTATATCCTGTTCTCAAATCTCCTGTAAAGAATGGTCCATCGAATAAAGGTGAGGTTGCCGATTTTGAAGCCAATTTTAATTTAACCTTCCATCATTAGAAAACCATTATATTGGAAATAATTTTTACGAAATATGTTTCTAGGACCATGGACCTACAATGAAAATTTTCTGTGATTCTTCTTATAAATTGGAAAACCTATTTAAATCAGTTAAAATTTCTATATTTCAAAGTATAAAGTAGTATAATCCGAAAACCCGAAATGTCTAATTAATGCCACATTGGTTGGAAAAAGCGGAAAATACATTTAACACGTGTTTTATGTCAAAACATGACCCTCTTTTGAAACTGTCTGTAAGGAGTTTTTATATCCTCTGAGAACCCGAAATACCAAACCAGAAAATTAGGTTGGAAACTAATGAAAATGGTATGGACACTATGGACTACATTGAAAGCTTAAATTCAGAGCAGATTGCACATAGCACCATAAAAATATTTAAAATGAGATGGGGCCATTTTGGACCCTATGTCACAACATGAGGCCTTTATTTGGATGCTATGTCCAAACATGTTCTGTTAGAAAGTATTTTACAATCCAAAAACTCGAAATATATCCAAATTGTTTGCTCGAAAGTTTTTAGCCAACACAATTAGAAATGTGAACACCTCTGTCAAAGGTAGGCCAGAGATTTCCAACTAAAATTACATTGATTTAAAAAATATAGTTCAACTTTGCAAGGAAAATTCAACATGTAAAAAAATTTTATAAGGCTTGAAAGCAAAAAGTGTTTAAAGATGGCCTCCTCTTCCCCTATAATCTGATCATTAGAGAAAATGCTACCTCATAAAACTTCCCTCACATAAATCAAGGATATCACAAAAATCCAAATTAAGATATCTTTAGGAAGAACAACTCAAAATAAACCTACACTGATGATCTGTCATTAATAAAATTTCACTTTCGTAAGAACTTAGCCTTGTTGCTCCTACACATTTTGGTCCAAAATCATCGCAACCTATGCCCCCACCTAGATTCGTATCCTTATCTATGATGAGACAACATAAAAACAACAGCTAGAAATCACATTAAATGTTTTTCAGCAAATTTGCATTTGTAAATGTGGCATTAACAAAACATTTTAACTCAGAAATCAAAAAAACAAAAACAATGTCAGTAACACCTCGACAAAGATTCCACAAAGTAGGTAACGAAAGAAAAAAAAAACAGAAGGAAATTGAAACGTAGAAACAAAACATTCGAATAGAAGAAGTGTTAAGGCAACCCAGCAAATCCCATTTTTCGTCCTTGAGATAAAGAAAACTACACGTACAAGAAATCCAAATCAGACAAATGTACATACACACACAGAAACACACCCAGAAATGATAGAATATGCATTCATGCATATTTCACTGCTTTGATCCTGGTATAACAGACGAGCTCAGTGTCAACAAGAACAAGAAGAAGTCGAAGTAGAACAACATCAATACCAACAACCACAACAATGATAATAGCAACAGAAAAGAAAATACAATTTTTAACATATCCTCAATGCGTCTTTACAATACTCTTGCAGCAATGTCAAAACGTAAAAGTTCGGTGTGCTTTGCTTTTGTAGAGATGTGCTGCATTGTTTCGCTTGCCGAACTGATTGATCCATAATACGTGAGCCTTATTAAATCTTTTTTGAATGGATTGGGATTGCGTGTGTGTGTGCGTTTTAAGGTTACTTCTCATGCTATTGTCACATGGATATTTTGCCACCATCAAACCACTCAAATGAATTTCAAGGATTTAAGAATTCAATATTCGCCTTTTAATTAATTAAAAATATATATTACGGACCTGGGGACTACAAAGTATTGTCATCGTTATTCTTATATTGAGGCTACTTTAAAAAATATGCAGCCAATAAGACGCATACCAAGTTCCTTCCAATTTGGTTGAAAACGTGCCCAAAATATGGAGGCTACTTCGAAGCATGGGTCTACATTGAAAATTTTTTCGAATGTAGATTTTCTCTGCAATGAAACCCCAAAAATATCAAATTTGGTTGAAAATCATACCAAAACGTTGACCAATATGCCCCATTTGCAATACGAAACAACCGAGAAACCATGTCTGTGTAATTCAGAATGCGATTGAATGCGATCTCTGTCGAGATTTCAATAGGCAGACCGACGGCCATGGCTATATTAACATGAATTTTTATTCAGATCAAGAATACCTATCTATACTAATAAAAGAGTAAAGTGATTGATTGTCTGACTGACTTAACGGTTCATCAACGCCCAGACAAAATGGCTGAATCTAGAATCTTAATATTTTGGGTGAGGGTTAGCTTACTCCGAAGGTATCAGATAAGGATGGGGTTTTGGAACCATTTGCATTTGGCGAAACGGAATTTGGAATTCGAACCAAAGTTGAGAAGTAGTGTCGATATAAGAAGGTGATTTTTGAAGGGTGTACTCAAGTATACGAAACGTACTAAATAGTACTAAATTTGGTACAGTTTGAATTTGGAGGAACGTATAGAGCTGGAATCCGGAAAATTGAAATTAAAATTAACGTCAGAATATAGAGGATTGGGATATCTAAAGTTTTGGGAAATTTGTACTTATGTGTACGAAAAGTACTATATGGTACTATATTTGGTACAATTTGGATTTGGGTAAAACGATAGAGCTGGAACAATGAAATCTGCAGTTTGCAGAATTGCATTGCAGGTAGTTTTAAAAATTCGTACTTATGTGTACTAAATTTGGTACAATTAGAATTTTGGATGAACCGATAGAGCTAGAATCCTAGAATATGGATTTAGGATGACCGTTGGATTGTGATATGTAGGATGTTTTACCACTGTATACAAAACGAATCTAAATTTCGTACTAATCGGTACTAAATTTGGTACAATTTGAATACTGAAATTTGGATTTAAAATTACTGTCGGATTATAGAATAGGTGAACTGACAGAAATGGAGTTCTGAAATTTGGAATTAAAATTACTCGAACTCGATAGAACTGGAATCGTGAAATTTGTAGTCAGGATCACTATTGGGGTGTAGGAAGTTATTTAAAATTGCACTAAATTTGGTACAATTTGAATTTAGATAGGGCTTAAATTAGGAAACTTAGTTTGGGAAATAAGTACTACCAGTATACGAAAGGTAATAAATGACACCACATTTAGTATAAAGCTAGATTTCTTTTGCGGTTATAATTGGCGTGTAGTGTTAAAATATGGAAAATTAAGGTACTACAAGAGAAGAAAGGTACTAAATTGTATTCAAATTTTAATTATGTTTGATATTGAAGTGTATGTTTATTAGCTCTTCCGACATATGCAGTTTTCTGCTCTTTCGACATATGCAGTTTACTGTGCAGTATTTAACCTACCTATAGCCATATCACTTTGAAAATTGGACTAGATTTGAAATTTTAGAGGAAATTTGTGGGCAAAGATGTTTTTCATTTTTCGCGAACCCCAAATGTCAAATTACAGTTTATTCGGTAAAAAGGCAGTATTGTATTATCAGTACTAAACATCGAAGTTGCTAAATTACATTTTGAGATCTCTATCGTGATTTGAACTAAGAGACAAACTTACATGGCTAAATCAAATTTTGCAGGGCTCTCCGTAAAAGATCCTAGTCGATTTATCCTAGTTCCATTTTCTAACCAAGAGTCTGTAGTTTGATACTTCGTTTTCTTCTGGCAGCCGGAGGTTTTTACTTGTTTTATTGGCTAGCTGTGGTATTATTAAATATTACAGGTTATTTACTGATCTATATAAACATGGAAAGTAAAATCGGATGAATATCGTTTGTTATCATTGTTACAGTCCTTTTCTTCTTCCCGATAGTAAATTTTATTTGTGGATAAGCTTTTCGAGGCATCCCATATAACAAAGCTATCTTATAAATTTAACGACTTCTGAAATTGTATATATATATATATATGTATGCAAATTTATGCCTCTGTTGATCATTGTTTTTGATTACCCCCAAACTTCTTAGTCTACAGCTTAGCAGAGCCCCCAAACGCCATTTCACTCCCTTAATGCAATATTTTACTGTTAAACTGTTAAATACCCGGCTGGGTATCAGTCATCCCTTTAACAGTATTTATATAACCCACATTATTTCTAGCATCACATCAAATTCATCTTTTGCATGGGCAAAAAAATCCTATCTATTCCATATCCCGATTGTATAGTTGTTTTGTTGTTGTCAACGACACTGCATGGCTGACTGCTTATCGTCGTAAAGAATGAATGAAAGTCGTGTGAGACCTCTTAGAATTTATGAAGATTTACATAAAGCATAAACATGAAGAATATGTATTTGAGGATGTATGTGAGTGTGTCGGTGTGTGGGTTTTTACAAACCTTACAAGTTTATAGAGTAGGGAATTTTGTTATTGTTGTTTCGTTTCATTTTACAAGGAATTTTTAGTCGCATAAAACAAAAAATATACCAAAACGACCAAAACATCTTTAAATGTTTTGTGTACTGTGTGTTGTGGCTATGATGATGATAATGTTGCTGGTTACTTGACTGCAACAGTATGTCGTATGCCAGTTTATTTAAAATGTACAGTGGGAATAAAAGGAACAAATAAAGCTTTTTGGAAACTTAAAATGTAGCGAGGAAACAAAGGGAATTCAAAAGATTTGTTCGGTTTAAATTACAATTATTTCATTTTTAGTTTCAAATAAATTTTGAATTGTAATTGAAACTATCCACTGTCCTGTATTGCCAACTGCAGTGTCGTTTTTATATTTTAATAAACCATGACATCAAAGAAATTTACCTCAACACCAAGGTTGTTGTGACACACCGAACACCAGTCAGTCACTCACTTTTATTCATGATTACTCTTTGTATATCTCCTTCTGCACAGTCATCTGTCAGAATGGGTAACAATTTTGAGAGGTCTTTCATTTTATTATTGTTGTTCATCTTCTTGTTGTTGGTGGTGGTGTTGTTGTTCTTTGTGGTTTATGTGAATGAATATTATTAGCCTGAAGTTGAATCCTGAAGTAGTAGAGATCCTTTTGTATTCATATAAATCTGGTTACGGTTTTAACTTTTCTCTCTGTTTGTGTGTGTGTTTGTAAGTGTAATACTCTTCGCATCTAATGAAATGTAGCAGGTGATACACGTTTACGGTTACTTTAATGTAACAAGTAAGATCGGATTGTAAATTTCAAAAAAGGGAAACATTTTTCGTAAATTATTATCCTGTGGTTTTACTAGAATTTTCTTAAGTATCCTATTTTGGTGAGTGCTTGCGTGCGTGCATGCAAAGAAAAAGCTTGGTTTTATATTTATAGGTCTATTCGGCCGAAAATATGGAATAAACTTTATTACAGTTATTATGGAATAAAATTCGGTATGCGGCTTTCAGTTTTATGTTTATATAAGACAAATTATTATATAATTATTTTTGAAGGGAAAAGTTTATGTTTTTCATTATTTTTGTAATAATTTACTTTTTTATGATAATAGAAAGAAAGGAAATTGGTGAAGGCTTTTATAATTAGTTTTATATATTAACATGCTCAGCAAAGAAGTCTTACAGTCGATTTAAATAACATACACGCAACTGGAATTGGCATTTGCGGTACTTAATCCCATTCTGTAGGGTATATGTTCAAAAATGTTTCCAGCCTTTACAATGTCTTTGGAGCTTTTTTACCATCTGGTCGGTCAGATATTTCAACATTGACTCCAAATTGTAATTTGGTCCAAACATTAATTTCTATAGGTTAGTTTTTCGTTCGTATATATTGTCCGATTTTTCAACAACTTTGTCGCTGTAATTTGACAAACCTGGCTTGGAGGGTGAGAGATAACTTTGTAGAATATTGTCGATATAAACATATTTTTTTTCTGGCGAATTATCAGGGGATTTAAGACATTCTGACAAAAAGTGCTTAATATATGTCAATATTTTGACATGGTATTTTGAATTGATAGATTTGAATTTTTGATATCGCGACGTTCCTAAAAAAAGTTGACTGATTTGGCCTATCTTCGAACTTTATCTGCCAGCAGAATGTTGGTGATCTATCTCAATTCGTTTAGACAGACGGACAGGTTTAAATCGTCATAGAATTTTCGGAATATATACTTTATAGGGTCGGAAATGATTATTTCAATCTTTTCCCAATCGAACTAAGTTACAGATCTTGGAGCTCTATTTACATTTAATAGGACGAAATCTGAATCGATTTCAGCAAAACTCAATAAACGTCATTTAAGGCTCGTTTCGGTACGCTGTGCTAAAATTCGTCCCATGCGGACAAACAATGGGTGTTTGGTTATTGTTGTTCTTCAAATAGGTGTCACCTTTGAGCATCACGGTCGTATTACTTTGGTAAAAAGTACGCGAACCAATCTTTGTGGACAAAAATAAAGTTTTTAGTCCATTTTATCCCTTAAATATTAACCGATTATTACCATAGGGGTCTTCTTTCATATGAACCGGTCCTATATGCAAAATTTTGTAAATGTTGGTAGTTATGTACCCTGTATCGTGTTTATAAAATATAATGGACGGACGGACACACATGGCTAGATCGACTCAGCCACAAACTGTTGGGGACACACAATGATATAAAAACCTGACAACATACGCGTCGTCGAAATATTGATGTTCTTTCTTTTGAATAGATATACAAATGTTCATTCTACCACTTTGCTTATTTACTTTTAAGAACCCTTTAGGTACACTGCTGCCTTCTGACACCTTGTTCCCATCTTGGAAAATGTATATGGTACTATGACATACGAAAGTTCCAAATTTCGAACAGTTATTCCCTAACTAATCTTTGAATGTCCTTTATCATCAAAAAGGCCGAAATACTTTCAATATTGTATGCCCATTTTATATATTTCTTCGAAAAATAATTTCAGCACGTGAAATGCAATTAAGATGAGAAGCTTTCCAAACCCCCACTTAAAATGTCCACTTTGTTGCCTGTATCCTGTACACATTGAAAAGTATCATCCAACGTTTGTTACATTTTATTCAAATGGCTCAAAGAATTGAGTAAAGTTCAATTTTCGTAGAAAATAGAATTTCCATTTAGCTTGAAGAGTCCTCCATTTCCATCTCTCACAACAACAAGAACAACAAATCCTTTGTCATTTTTTATTGCCGTTGATGTTTCAGTGTTTTTTTTGTTTGTTTTTTTGTCTCCATAGTAGCTAGGAAATATTGCAGCTAACTGCATTTAAGTTAAAATTTCATTTCATTAGTGGCCAAAGTAAGCAAACACTCAGTTGAAAGAAACAAAAATTGAAAAATTTGTAGCACATAAAAAGTTTTTCACGTCCACAAAGTGCTCGGCGGCATCAGCAGCTGCTCGCTGCTTTGTTTTGTGTTGCGGTTACCTTGGAAGCTTTTTTTACATTTGCAGTAATTTAAAGTTAAAAAATAATTGCACAAAGTGAAAAGTGTAGTCAGTCGGTCGCTCGGTCGGTTGGTCATGAGGGTTGGAGTAACGTAACTTAAAAGTAAATGTTTTAACATATTCTTTTGGCTTTGTGTTTTTTCCTTCCGTTTCCTTTCAAGTGGCAAAAGGTGGAGATACTCAGGAACACACACACACAGACTCTTACAAACACAAAAGCAAGCAAATAAAAACCAGAAAATAAATAACGGCAGTATCATCTCAAACAATGAAATGATGCCGCCTGGTTCGCTTTGCCTCGGGCTAAACCACATCTTCATCCATTTAGAAGACAACCACAAACCTTAGAAATAAGTTTTAACTTTATTGGAAACCTACCAACAACCATAATGGCTACATTGGAAGTTGAAAGCAGCAGCAACAGAAGTAGCAACAGCAGCAGCAGTGGCAACATTCATCCAACAACAAATGGCTTCCATCATTCATATTCTACAAGTAATTGTGTGTGTGTGTGGGTAAATGTGGCTGTCAGTAGAATTGGGTGGAGTTTGACTACTCTTCGCCAGTGCTGTTGCTTTGGGTGTTGGTGTTCCACAAATATGTTACGTTTCATGTTTTTTTGTTGTTGTTTGCAACGTCATTCTTACTACCATCACCAATGACGCCCTACAAGTTTTATAGTTTCACTATTTATCCAACATCAACATCAGTTGAGCGGACAGAGACGAGATCTGATGCTGTTGCTGAGCGATACGATGCGATGAGTTGCGTTGCGTTGAAATGTTATGCTAGACTCGAGTAAATGAGTATGGCTCCTACAGCCATTATCCAGCCACTACAACTTTTTGAGTAGCCAAAGGTAATTAATTTTCTTGTAAGATATTTGTTACGAACAGCTTTTGTTTTTGTTTGGTTCAGTTATTCTTGGGTGTGTGTGTGTGTGTATTGTAGTGTTGTGTAGCAGTAGTACATCTATGTGTGTAACACTTACATAAAGGAGGATCGTTTGGGATGTTATGGAAAATTGAAAACCAAATATGGGATATGAAACGGATGTTAAAAGGTTTGTTAATATGATAGTTAAGGGAACTTTGATTTGATATAAATTTAGGAACATTTAGGTGGGATGGTCAGATGTTTTTAATTCTGAATAAAAATATTTCCCCTATGAACGGATATATTTAACAATTTTCATACCGAAAAATAGCCCCATATGTAAATAAAACTGCACAACAACCACTGAGCTCAAAGTTTCTGCTCTATCTATTTCCAAACCTGTGTATTATTTCGGATATTTGCAATCTCTTTACCAATTAGAGGTAAACAGCTCATCTGCGGCATCTTTTCCGAATCATGTTTTTCCGGAGTAGCAATTTACGTTTGCTTATTTTACACAAAAAAAGTTCTGGTTCATTTGTCCCGCTAAATATTCACCCTTCACTATTATGACAGCCATTCGAATTGGTTGGTTAGATCGCCTTGCCCATTTGTGATGTTCAGACAAAAATAAAGTTTTTACCCTATTTCATCTCCGAAATATCATCTGATCATCATCTGATTTAGGCGTCGTCCTTGACTATAACCGTAACCTCCTACACTCTCTAAATTTTCGCCCTCTAGTGTGGTAAGCGTAATACTTAATAATATCAGAACACATAGACCCCTGTTCATCAATATAATGGGTATCAATCTAAAGGTCAACCACTCCTCTTGAATATACTATCAACCTCTCGGGCCTAAATCCTTCAGGAGTAAATATATACGACAAATTTTGTAATGTGGTTATTTTATGGTTATTTATGGTCAGATCCCTTTCTCTGCGTAACATTTCGTGATGTTCGGCCCATAATTGTGGCCTCTAAAGCGACAAAAAAAAACATGCAAACATAAAGTCCATCCATTTTATTCCCTAATTATTTACTGATCATTACAAAAATTACACTTTTTTGGCCACAACCTGTTTTACATGCTAATTTTCGTGACGATTGATCCATCGACTCAGCAAACTCTCAAGGCCACACAAAGCTATAATACACTGAAAAAAGTTCGCGTCATAATTGTGGCCTCTAGAGCGACCAGAAAAACAGACAAAAATAAAGTTTTTGGTCCATAACACGATTGGTCCGTAACCGTGGACGGATACACATGTCTAGATCGGCTCAGCTAGTCGAGATATGATCGGTCTACTTAAAGGCGGATCTAGAACCAATACTTCGTGGCGTTACAAACTCTATATAATACAGATTTGATCCAGGCTTGGTAAAGATAAAAGATTGTGTAAAGTTTGGTTCAAATAGGACATTCCATTCGCCAGATGCAACGTTGTTTTACACCCTGCTGTAGTTTATATCAAAAAATAGATCCGTTTTCATTACCAAATTTTAAAAATAGCTGCCTCAAAAAAACTATTTTTATATTTAAAACTATTTAAGGACTTAATATGTAGCGAAGGTGGACAATAAAATTGGTCAGCCGTGAACGGTAGGCTGCGATCCCGCGTACCGGTTTATAACTAACTACAATACAGGCATAAAATACATATAGCACCTTTATTTCCAGGTTGTTCTGGAATTTCACTGACGAGTAAAATTTTTTCATATAAAAACATTTATATGCTACGCTCTTGTCAACTATACGGATCATTTATAGGTGGTCAGCCCTGAATACTTATAGAAATTTTTTTATGTCTTAAAATTTTCGATAAATTGATTCATTGAATGGAATTTTCTTCCCTTTTATTTGAACATCACCCTATTATGAAGACTTGAGTCACTTCTGCGATATGGTTCAGATTTGAGATAGATATGTTCATCTCCTCTTCTTTGAAAAACTTGATTAAATACGCAATGTTATTTATAATTCATTTCTATACAAAAATACAAAAAACTATTTAGAAAAGTGCATATTTTGAAAACAAGATATTACCGCTGAACAAAATATTTAAGTACGAAAATAATAAAAAATTTTATGAAATAATAAAATCAACACAAAACCTGTAAACGGAATAAATAGTGAAATTGGCATACCATTCCTTCAGGAGGATAACTGTGTGACGGAAACGGAAATGGATTTTTTCTTTCTAACATTCAAAGACAACTTCCGTTTAATGTTTACTCCTACGGGGTTCTCGTTTTCCCTCCACTTGTGTAGTTAACTATGTGCGGACATTTGATGCATTTTCTTTTTTCCTTCAGCTTTCTTTCAACGCCATCAATGTGCAAGAACAACAACAACAACGTATATAGCTGTTGTTTCTGCTTACAATTTTCTACGCATAAAACTCTGCCAAAAGTCTGAAGAGAGTGGTTTTTGTCCCTCCCCAACATTTTTCATTTTTTTTCACAGCTCAGCTCAGGTACTGCTGCCATGCATGGCTGATGGGTAGGTGGATGTAGAGGTGGTTATCTTTGTGCCTCTTTTGAAATGAAGCTTGCGGTTGGTGGCGGTTCATTGTAGCTGCAGTTTGTAACCAAACCGCAGTTCTTCATTAAACTTTAGAGTTTGAAGTAATTTACCAAGGAAGTATGTTTTTCTCAATTCTCTTTGGTTTGGCTGGTGTTGCCAGGCAGTACACCACACTACGCCCACATTCTCTCAACTTAATGTTTATTTTCTTGTTTTCATTTTTTTTCGTTGCATGTTTTGCTCACCTTTACATCATTTGTTTGGCATTATGTGGTATTCTGCTGTTGTCTTGCCATGGTAAGGTGGTTTTCTTTCTTAAAGTTTTGCTACGATTCCACTTTGGATGATAGTTCTCTTTCGCTTGGTATATTTTTTTTCATGTTCGTGTTTCTTTTTTACGTATCCGTTCATATTAATTTTCGTGATGAATCTGCGGTTTCAATTTGTTTCAGAGGGGTATTTTTTTGAGTAAGTTCTGTTCCCGCTGCGGCTTAAAAAACTTCGATTCTCGGCTGAATGAATGATTGTTTTCTGTCTTTCTACTGCAATGCAATACCGACTGACTGGCTGACCGGCTGGATAACTCGCTGGCGTGCTGCCTGGCAATGGTTCTGCTTGATAAATTTTTGTAAACTATCTGCGATTCATTTTAAGTGAAAGAATGTAATTGCTGTTTACTTATATATAGTTTTTTTTTGATATTGCAGAGAAATGGCCACAGCGAGTTTAAGTTGAAAATACGTGATAATTGATAAAAAATAAAGTATGCTTTTACACTCACATGTACACACAAATACGATATATTGTAATTATTAAATGTGATAGTACTGCGGTTTACTTGATAATTGATTAATGAATCCATTTGTTCTTCAATTATGTATGAGACGTATTTGATAAGCAATATGCTACTCAGAAATGTTGTTATATTTTATTTATTTCTGAGAAAGATGACCCGATAACTGTATTATTCTATTGAGTATTTGTTGATGTTTGCCCTTGATTATTTTCAAAAAATAGTGTATGTTGGTAACTATGTGAAAAATTACAAAAATTGGTTATATATACATGGTGCGGAAAGGTTGTAAGAAAAAGGGGTTATTTGGTCTTTATCTGATATCAAATCTTGTACTGGATATGTGAGATATACTGACATTTGCAATGTGGTCTACATATTCTAAAATGGTTTAATGGTTAGCACACAAATTTATACAAATATCGGGACATTTGTTAAGACATGATCTTCTCTGCAGAAATACATGGGTAGCTTCCCCACAAAATGGTCAAAATTGCGTTAAAAAATATTCGTTAATATCATACGAACGGACTATCGGATTTGGAACAAACTTTGCATAACCTATTTTCTTTACTAAGCCTAGATCAAGTCAGAAGATGGGACCCATTGGTTCACTCCTTCTGGTACCTATCTCACAAAGGGTCAACATTTCCAATATTTATAAATCTAATATCAAGCGAATGGAATGTACGATTTGAGCCAAACTTTGTACAACCTATTATCTTTTCCAAGTCCAGATCAAGTCCGAAGATTGGACTAAGAATAGTCAAAATTTCAATATTTATAAATCCAATGTCTGATTTGAATTAAACTTTGCACGACTTACTATCTTTACTAAGTCCGAAGGTGGGTCCCGTCTGTTCAGGCTTCCAGCTCTATTGGTTATTTCAAAATTCAAATTGTACAAAATTAAGTGTCATTTAATATTCATTGGTAGAAATTTCCAAAACTTCCTATATACCCTCATCCTAGATCCCAACAATGATCCTAACTCCAAATTTCAGGATTCCTGCTCTATTGGTTCATTCCAAGTTCAAATTGTACCAAACTTAGTACCATTTAGTACGACTTCTAAAAAGTATCTACACACCTCAATTCTAAAACGCAGTAGTAATCATATTTTCAAATTTCAGTGTTCCAGCTGTATCGGTTCCAATAATACTAGGGGAGACTGGGGCACCTTCGGCAATCGCGTTTTCGATATGAAGCTCTCATTGTACATCACTAGTTTATATAACCTTATTTATATGCAAGGATATATAAAACTTTTCGTAAGTTTTTCGTGTATATTTTAAATTTTAAGGCAATAGTATTAATAAGCGCTTAAGTACGATGTGTATTATTATAAAAATAATTAAAAAATGTAATGTTTTTACAAGATAGGTAGACAAAATGAAAAAAAAATATATAAATTACATTCGGGGTAGATTCGGCATTTTAAAGTGGGGCACATCGGGCATATACAGATAGGGCGAAGGTGCCCCAGTCTCCCCTATATATTACTTTTCGTACACATAAGTACAAATTTAACGGTAATGTTAATATAAATTTTCAGGATTCAAACTCCATCCGTAACTCTAATTTCTAATTGTACCAAATTTGGTACTGTTTCGTACTTTTCGTAGACATGATTACACTCTTTTGAAACCACTCCGTATATCTATCGTTCTTCTTAACCTTTATTTGCATTCCAAATTTCAAGTTTTTAGCTCTATCCTTTCTCATGCTACAAAAATGTACCAAATTCAGTACTTTTCGGACATGTACGAGTACAGATCGAATTAAAAAATACTAATAATAAAATCTTTGGTATGTCTAACCTACACTCCAGCATTCAAAATTTAAAAGTTCTAGCTCTATCGGTAGTCCCCTACTGGCCATGAATAAGCATGACTGTTTTCATGAATATCGGTCAATATTTAGCAGGTTAAATGGACCCAGACTTTTGTGTGAGAAAATACAAAATTTGTATTCTGGGACGTAAATATTTACTCCTGAAGGACATAGATCCGAGTAGGAATGGATGATCTTTAAATTGATACCAATTATATTGTTGTATGTCCTCACTAGAGGGCGCAAATGAAGTCACGGTTATGATCAAGTTGGACCATAATCGGTGCAATTTGTTATTTTGTCAGATTTTCTAGTCGCTCTGGAGGCCACTATTATATGCAAAACATCACATATTTTAGAAAGGCTGTTTGAATGATGATCGGTCAATATTCTGAGGGTCAAATCAACAAAAACCTAAAGTGACAAAATGTTTGTTTTTGTGGCGAAAACATTCACCACGGGAAAACAAGAAATATGCCAGGGTTTGAAAGTGGAGCTGATGACCTATAGGCGGTCAAGAGGGTGAAAATATGGGGAAATATTACCCAGAGTCTATAAATATATTTAAAAATTTTATTAATTTATATTTAAAAATTTTAAATTTTAATTTTGTTTTCGTTTGTGTTTGTTTTCTTTAATTATAGTTTTATTGAATTACCATATCATTAAAATTTAATTTAAGGATAATATGCAACTTTCCTGCGGACCTAAAATCCTTACCCCCTGGATTACTCACATTTCTACAACATTATAAATCATTCATCAATTTCTATAATTTAATTTACAAAAAAATAAAACGTCTTTGCCAAAAAATATCCGAGACTGATAGATTTCCCTCTTGGTACGGACATAAATTGTTCCCCAAATGAAAATCTACTTATCAATCAAATTGATATCTAAACCAATAGAAAATCATTTATAATTTTTTCTTTGATTTCTTGCAGACTTTCATCTATTTTTTCTTTCTCGCCAACACAAAGTGTTATCGACGAATATTTGACAACTTTGGTGACAGCCATTGTACCACCTTTGTGGTGGGCCCAAAATAAAAAGAAAAAACTGAAATCCCCAGTCAGAGACTAATGTTGTCAGTGATATTAAATTATTTGTCATCTCTAGTCAAACATCATCTGAGTGGAGTCAATAAATGACAGAGGCAATGGGAGAGTCGGCAGACAAGAAAACATAAAAAACACAATGAAATTCTTTGAAAATCAATTTTTAAAAGGCAAATCTATGCAAAATCAGGTCTATCAACTCTTCTTGTCCTCCAGGCTACCTCCGCCACACACCAAGTCACGTGGAAAGTATTACAAAGTATTTCCATTGAAGAAGAGCAGCAATAGCAGGAGCACCAGCAATAGATGTCATCTCTGTATTTTTATATGACGTTCTTTTTTATTCGATAACTTTTCAAAAAAATCTCTTTTGTGTAGGTAGCTGTTTTTTTTTTGCTCAAAGACAGAGGTTTTTCGGTTGATTGCAAAAAAAATTTAGACTTCTCATCTGTCGGTATTTGGTTTGGAGGATGGAGAATGGTTGGAGACGAAGGCAGAACAGAAAAAAATACCCTAAGTAATCAGCGTCATTGATTTTCAATGAAGCTCCCTTTTTTGTTGCCATACTTTTTTTTATATTCCCACATCCTGTGTTACCGGTTTCCGTTTTTTGTGTGTTGCAAGGTTCATCGTTGCCATTATTATTTTCATCTTACTTTCATCACCATCTACAGCAACGGTAGCAGAAGTAACAACAACGTCATCAGCAACGACATCACTTCAACGAAAATTACTTATGTTTTGTCGGGTAGAGAGTAGAGTATCGACAGGTCGCCGGGGTTTAATTTGTTGCAACCGAAAAAAAGTTTGAAAGAATTCATTGAAGCTCAAAATTATATTTTATTATTTTCACAACAATTCGTTGTATATACAAGCGTACATATGTATATGCGATGGAATGCAAGTGTTGTAGTATTATTAATATTTGATACTTGTTTCGAGATCAAACCCGGAACAAAACAAACGAAGGGTGTTCTGTTTTATTATGAAGGAAGGCAATTAATATTGAGATGTCTAATACTTGAAAGTCTTCTAGATGGGATTCCAAATGAGTTCTACGGATTTGTTAGGATTTCGGATGTATATAAATCCTTCTAAAAATCATTCATTATTTCATAAAGGACCGTGTAAAGGTCTTCTGGGAATAGAGAAACTTCTAAAGAAAATATAGAAGTCCTTAACAATGGATAATAACTTTTGTTGGGATTTTGGGATGGATGGAAAGCTTTCTAAAGGTCTTCCTTGGATAGAAGAGGTCCTAGAATTATTTTTAAAGTTTTTTTTTATGAATAGAAGGTTTCATATGATATAATACCTTATAGGGGTATTCTGAAGTCTTTATATTTCTAGAAAGTATTCTATGTTTAGAAGATTTTCTATAGGCCTACTATGGACAGGAAATCTTTTAGAGATCTTTCTGAACAGAAACCCTTACATGCATAGAAAAAGTTATTTGGCGTTTATATAGACAGAAACTTATCTAGAGGTTTTCTGTGAATAGAGGTTTGTCTGGATGTCATCTACGAATAAAATATTTTTTAGAGTTCTTCTATCGACAGAAAACATTCGAGAGGTTTCAATCCAGAGAAATTATACGGATCAAAGGGTACTCTGAAATATTATTTAGGTCAGCTATGGATAGATTATACCACGGGGTATAATCTATCCATAGCTGGAAATATTCGCCTTGAAAAGGGTAACATAAAATAAGAATGACAGGAATGTCAGTAGTCTTCGGATGCATTTAATCTGGAAGATGTACGCCTCTTTTTCGAATATTCAAAAACACCTTGAGCAAATTTATTATTCTCTGCTGAGACTTGAACCCGAGGCCCTTCGATTTGTAGTCGGGTACATTATCCTTTAAAATTTATTCGTATATAGAAGAGGAAGAAGTCTTCTAGCTAAAGAAGAAAATGGTCATCTCTACACATCGAAGAACCCTCCTTCATTTATATATATCTCAGAACGTTAGCAGATCTTCCGTACATCGAATTTCTGTATGTTTTCTTTACTGTTCAACCTTGCACGTAATTCCAATTCCTTTTTGGACAAATACTAGACAAGAAAGGAATGCAATGTTATGACAGACTGCAACAGGACACACGGACACTAACACATGGGTCAAAGATTAAAAACAATAAACTTCACTTGTATGGGTTTCTTTCATTTATAACTCGCTGTGTACTTCCAGCCAATATGGGCAATGGCAGTAACGGCATCCTTATGCTGTCGATCCTTCTCCATGACCATTCATATACATTTTCAATAAGGATTGCCCTAAATTGATTTCATAAATTTTCTTTCATTTCCAGTGTCGATATTGCTGCTATTGCAATGTTAAATAATGAGTATTTTGTTGGTTGAATGGATGGATGAATGAATGGTTGTGGCTTGGTGTTTATTTAGTTGATATTGTGATAGAAAGTGTCATATGGTTTGTTAAACTTTGGGAATGATGATTATGAAATATTGTAATGGGGTGTGAGAACAATGACGAAGGATAAGGAAAATCCGAACAATGAGAGCGCCAAAGGCAATGACATGGAAAATTTGAAAATTATTTTGTATGTTTTGAAGCTATGGTATTTTAATAACTCTTTGAGGAAAAATTAAAACGAAATTTGTGTGAAGGTGTTCTCTTCTGTTTTAGAACATCGGGGAGAATATTACATGTGAAATATATGAGGCAGTAAAACTGATTAAATCGAGTGTTAAATTGTGGACTAGCTCACATTAAATATATATATATATATATATTACTTCCAAATATATTACCTTCCGAACAAACTCCAAATAAATTTACTATTGTTGCACCCCTCCTTCTGTAAATATTCCCATATTTGTCCATTTACTTAAAGTACCCTCACACTTCCAACTCGCTTTCAACAAATTTGCATTTTCTCAAGTATTATGGGTTATGGTTTTTCGTACAAATGAAAATCAAAATAATAATATCACACAGTCAAATAAAGTAAGTGAAACTCATTTTCATAATCTGCATTAAAAAGTTGCCAACGTAAATATTAACTCTCCATATGACAGCTGGAAGTAACCAGAAGAAATAAAAAAATCGAATAAAACCCACAAAAACCCTCAACCAACCAACTACTACTACAGGCAAACCAAAAAAAGCTTCTTTGGTCATACTTAAGAAACTCTTCAAATATAAAATGTATACAAGAAGTATTTTTTATTTTTCATTCGAACCCCTTATTTTGTTTGTCTGATCTATGGTTGGGACTGTGGAAAATCCATCGAATTGCATGTGTGTGTATGGGAAGGACTCAGCTGAGAATGTGGTTGGGAACTCATATTTACTGAAGGTCTTTTTAAGCTGTTATTGTTCAATGGGTAGTGCAAAAGAGCTTCAATACATCAAGTATTCTTCAGATGGCAAAGTGAAAGACAATGTCTGTTTTTTTTTGGCCAGATGGAACTGTCAACATCACCATCCTCAGCGACATTACCATGGATTTTGAATGCATTTAATCAGACCCCCAATTGACATTTGCTGTTTGATTTTCAATTTCGTGGCCAACGAGTACCGTGTGCCATAAGGTGAAATTTGCCACAAAGTAGTTTTTATTTGTTGGCTGATGCCCTCCAACGCCATTGCAATGCAAATATTTGCGCAAGTCTTAACAATTGTTTAATGCCAAAAAAGGGATTTAAAACAATTTGTATCTCTTGGGTGTGAGTTTTTTCTCTGTTAGCGTTCCCATGCAAGTCACTGCCAAGTTATAAACACCTGCTGTTCTCTTATTTGCCTAGCTGCTGCAGGAGATTAAATATACAAATAGTAACAACTGTGGCGAAAAGTCAAACAACAGTTGCTGGAAGGAGATTTAAAATAATTCCATAAAATTAAGAAAATTCAGGAAAAGTAAAAATGGCTGGGTCTATTAGTTAAAAAAAATAAATAAATAAATAATAATAATAATTTAGACAAAAAATCATAATTATCAATGTCTCATTTTTGGATATTGATATAAGGTAATGAATGATAGGCTCTATCTTCGTATATGATATAGGTTTGATACAATTAGCACTTAGTGCGAGGATGGTATATTCATATGAGATTTATAAATGTTCAACCTTTTTACCTTTTACGGAGAATGGTGGACCGATAGATCCTGTTTTGGATTCAAAGTAAGCTGGTCAAAGGTATCGCAAGAAGGTTTTTCTAAGTAGACTCAGAACCGACAATTGAGGAGGAATATGTAATTCTGACCTATTTCCAGGCACAATTTGACATTTTCCCATTTGGTATTTTTAGCGCAAAAGTAATCAGTTTGGTAATAAGATCGTCGACGTCAAGTTATGGATCTAAACGTGTCAGCCCGAAGTAAAACAGCAATCTTCAGTTTGGGTCTTCGAAACCGAGGTAAAGCCAACACAAGTTGTTCGTGGAAGATGTACATCAAAGCAAATTGTAACATGTTTCTTCACCAAGACTGTTCAGTAAATTCCGAGGGTTAATTACAATAAGTTTGACTGATGTCTTCGGAGAAATTCAGAAAGGAAATTATAGAAAACATTTTGAACGGCAAACACGTAAATTTATCGGTCTTGCGGCCTATGTTGTCAGGGTATTACAGCTTTGTGTGACACCAAGAGTTTGTAACGCCTAGACGCACCTTTTAATATACCGATCTCAAATCCGTCTATCCATTATAATTTGTAAACACGATACAGGCCACAGTTATGGACCAATCGCCACAAAAATTTTCCATGTAGGGTAGTTCTGGCCAAAGAAGACCCCTTTTTTTGGTAATGATCGTTTAAAATGTTGGGGGTCAAATAGACCAGAAATGAGTATTTTTGTAGGTACTACCCCTGGCATAAGCGCGGATATTTAAGGAGTATTAATGCAAGGACTATCTCTTCCAAATCCTTGGATTTTTAAGTAGTATATTTGCAAGACCAATCACTGCCATAAGCGTAGATTTGAAACAGTATTTTTCAATAACGAAGAATTTTTTTAAGCTAGGATTTTTTAGGAAGTATATTTACAAGGACTATAGTACAAGAACTCTCATCATCATTGGCAAAAAATTACGGTGACCCTATCGCGACATGTTGTCGAATTTGAGTTTAGTTTTGAAACGGATGCGAGTGATACTAGCAATTCGCAATAAAAAAAGTTAGCAAAGGCCTAATATTGGCGCGAATATTATTATTGCAAGGACTATGACATTCTAAGTGTGGACTTTCACTGTCATAACCAAAGATTTTTAGTTAGTAGTTTTAGAATATTACAGCCATAAGCGTGGATTTTTAAGGATACATTTTGCAAGGATCCATAAACGCAGATTTTTAATTTCGCAAGGATCCCTAAACGTAGATTTTTGGGAGTTCTTTGCAAGGATTGTGTTTGGCATAATCGTGGATTTTAAAGGAGAATTTTTCTCAGGACAATCATACTCATAAGAGTATTAAGGAGTATTACTGCCTCAAGCGTGAATTTTTAAAACAAATGTTTGTAGGATAATCAAGCTACTAGCAGTGCCATAAACATCATAAACTTCAAAGACTGTGTTTGCAAGGTCTATCACTGCGTAGAAATTTTAGACGGATGTTTGCAAGGACTATCACTGTCATATATGCGGAAATTTATAGATCAGATAGATTTTTAGGAAAGAATATCACTGTCATAAGCGTGGATTTTATAAGAGTATTTTTGAAAGGAGTATCGCTTCCAAATGCTTCGATTTTGCAAGGAGAATTTTTTCTAAGGATTATAACTCACATGAGAGTAGATTTTCATGGAGTAGTTTTGCAAGGCTTTTCTGTATTTTTATGGATAGTAGTTAAACGACTTAGCCCTAAATTTCCTGAATATTTTTCTATGAATATTTCAGAAAATTTGTATGGTTTTCTCAATGTCATTAAAAATATTTTTTATTTTATGTTAAATTTCACATCTATGGTGTATGGCGGTAACTTAGGCATGTCCCCTGAAAATATCACCCTGCAAATGGGGTTTAATATTTTTTTTTTGTTACAAAAATTTATCAACAGCGTTTTTTGGTTTTTGTGTCTATGGAATGAATGCAAATGATTCGAAAATTCATCGAAATCGATGTGAAGCAAATTTCCATCTTGGTGTAAAAATTAATAGTTTTCACATCATGTCAGCAATTTGCATTTTTATTTGAACACCTCTTATTGGAAAATCCTGTAAAATACTCGTAACTCTCAAAAGAAATAGTGTAAAGCTGAGCAATCATTATGCTCAGCCTGGGGCCCCGTTATTTTTCCTTACATTAATATTGACACATGTACGCTAATAATGTTATGTTTACATTCCTCTTCTTTCCTCTTGCAATAATTCTCTTCTACATACACGTCAAACACTTCGAATTATTATTAATTTTCTTCCCAATATCAATCATAGAATAAACAAAATATCTTTTAATATTTGTCGAATACAAATAGCCCCAAATACATCCTTATTACAATAGACTTATGTATTTATTTCCTAGGATTATGTGGACATGCAGGGAACAGAAAAAATACAACTTTATTAACAAATTCTAACCATCCTCCAAAAAGTAATGTGAGTAAATAATTTATTTCACATCCCCAAATGGCTCAGTTGGCTATGTTTTGGGTTGTCTACGCAGCTTAGATTTTGTTAGCCGTTTTTTGTCCGTAATACCCGGAAGATGTAATCTCTTGTATTTAGCGGTTATTTTCATTTAAGCTTTATTAACAGCCAAAGGATATTCCCATATTTGTTGAAGGCCAAACATAATATTCTCTGTGGATGTGTTTGTGTGTTTTTATTTGTAATCAAATGTGTGTTGGTGTTGCAGTGAATATTGAATATTGAAATATGAAATTGTAGGTGGGGATTTATGAGTCTGAAAAATTGAGTTTGTATGAAAATGAACCTATTTACTGGGAAATGTATTTGCTGTAATTACTGTTTAGGGATTATTTTATATGGGAAAATTCTTGTAATTAATATTTGAATGTGTTATTTTAAAATTAAAATTTGTATTGAAATTGTTTATTTCATTATTATATTAGTAATTTCTTTGTAAATCTGTGAAATTTGGAATATTCGCATTTCATAAGTTTTATAAAAACTTGTCATTTTATTATTGGCTAAAAAAGCATAGTTTTCTTTTTGTATGCGGCATACCCAATGAATTTTTCCAAGGTTGGAATTTCTTCTTTCAAAACTTGCTTTCAAAGAATAAGAAATAATATATCGATAAAGAAAATTCCATTATCCTTACCTATAACCATAATTTTGCTTTACGTTATTTTTATTTATAGCTTGCCCCGGTCTTTATTCATAACATTTTCTCTATGTGAGTGTGTGTTCGTGTGTGTCTGTTTTTCGCCATGGCGCTTTGCAATTTTAAAGAAAACTATTTTTTTCGCTGCTGTATTTTTGTTTTGTGAGGTTTTTGGCGTAAAACAGGTTTGTCTATGTACGGACTTTGTTTTTGCTTGGTTAAGGCATCCGTCCGGTTGTTTACAATGCAGATTTTCCAGCTGCATGCTTGTGTTACCTTCTTCCTTTCGTTTCGTTGCGGTACAGTGAACAAAAAGGATCGCTTGCTGTTGCTTTTCCGACCAAACAATTTCAAACGTGCCAGTCGTTGTTTTTGTTGGTTCGAGGTTGTCTCCTTTTGTGTTCCCTTACCTTTCTTGCTTGGTAAGGTAGCTGCTGGTGTTTATATATCTCAGCATTGGCATTGTATTATAGTGCGTTCGTTCGTTCGGTAGTTTTTTTCGTGAAAGTTGTTGCTTTGACCAGTTGTTTGGTCTCGACGGTTCTTTTTTCGGTTCGCATAAAACCGGAAACGGAAGCAAAACTGCTTACAGCGCGAAAAAGCAACATAGTATTGGTACAAATTGTTAACATTCACAAAAAAGCAGAATCAAAAGGAAAGAATTTAAATTGCCAAAGAATGGCAAAAGGTGCTTTAAAATATGACTGGCTATGACTTTTTGTTATTTTCGAAATCAGCTGAAACATTGGGAAAAAACTCTATTTTACGGGTTTGAAGATAAACATAAGTCATATGTAATATGTTTTTTATATGTTCCACATTTTTTATAAATCGATACATTCCTTTTACAGATTTTTTTTTTGCGTTGGCGTTTTTAGCATTGCTTTATGTTTTTGTTATAGAAAATTATTTGTGTGGCCTGAAAAGAAACATCATGCATATTGGTTCTAGTTCTATTTCACATTTTTATATACCGATAGGTATATCTATATTAATAAAAAGTAAAGCGGCTGAAGCTAAAATCTTGAAAATTGAGCTGGATTTTTTGGAAATTCTTAAAGGTACTAAAAAGTACGAAATATGATTAAATTTGTATTTGGTGAACCGGTGAGGCTAGAAGTCTTATATTTGGAATGGGGTCACTGATTACACTTCATCAGAGATGAAATATATGTTTTTGGAAATTCGAACTATATGTATGCGAAGAGGACTAAAATGTATTAAATTTGGTACAATTGCGTCGCATGTGAACGGATAAAGACTTGAAATTTGGAATGCGAATCAAGTTTGAGAAATATGGTCGACACATGAAGGTGCTTTTGAAGGGGGTGTGTACTCATGTAAACGAAAATTACCACACGGTACTAAATTTGGTACAATTTGTGTTTGGAGGAACGGATGGAGCTAAAAACTTGGAATTTAGAATGCGAATCAAAGTTGAGAAGTAGGGTTGATATAAGGAGGTGGATTTAGAAGTGTGTACTCATGTAATCGAAAAGTACTAAACGGTACTAAATTTAGTACAATTTGTAGTTGGAGGAACGGATGGGGCTGGAATTTTGAAATTAACATTACCGTCGGAGTGTGGGTTTGAAATATGTAGATACTTTTATCTTATATGTACGAAAAGTACTAAATCGTAATATAATTGATACAACTTGTATTTGGGTTAACCAATAGAGCCGGAACACTGACATTTGGAAATTAGATTACCATTCGAGTGTAGGATTGAGGTATGGATGAAGTTTTGGAAATTCATACTTATGGGTACTAAATTGTACTAAATTTGGTACAATTTGAATTTTGGGCGAACCGATAGAGCTGGAATCCTGACATTTGGAGTTATGATAATTGTAGGGGTGTAGGATTGGGGTATGTAAATTTGGATTTGGGTGAACGATGGATTTGGGTGAACGTACTTATGTGTACTAAATTTGAATTTTTGGTGAACCCATAGAGTTGGAATATTGAAATTTGAAGTAAGGATCCTTGTTGGGGTGTAGGATTTGGGTATGTAGGAAGTTTGGAAAATTCAAACTAATGTGTTCTAAGTGATACTAAATTTGGTACAATTTGGAGATATGAATTCTATTGGTTTTTCTATTAATGTGTACCAAATGGTAATAAATTTTGTAAAATTAAGATTTGGATGAACCTATAGACCTCGAATCATGGAACTTGGAACTATTTTTGGATATTAGTACTTCAAGAGCACGAAAGGTAACAAATGACACCTTAATTAGCATAGAGTTAGATTTCTGTTGGGAAGGTAGATTTGGAATTACGCACTATTAGAGAACAATGGAAGTAAATGGTACCATAAGTTTAATTATAGTTAATATTGGTGGGTAGGTTTATTAGGTTTTCCGACATATGCAGTTTTTTGTGAAAACAAAACCAATTTTAATATACAATTTAATAATTCTTACAATCTTAAGGGACCCCCCCCCATTCACGATTTTAATTTTTCAAGATTTTCAATGGTCTGGTAAATCAATACCAATGCTTGTTAAGGTTTGTAACTTTACACATATATAATTGAAGATGTAAAATAGAAGAAAAATAATTTACAAAAAAATTTTGTTGTTGTTTTTTGTAATCAAAGAAAAGTCCTTATTTTTGATGGCGGGCATGATAACTCCTCACTGGAACATCGGAATCCGAAAATTCCAACGGTGTTAGAAAGAGTACATGTCTGGCTCTCGTATGAACTAGGATTATTGACATCGCTCTAAAATTAACAAAATGGTGGACTTTTAAAAACATATTTTTGGAAAATCGCCGATTTTTTACAAAAACCCAAGTTAAAAAATAAGGAAGATCTTCACCGATTGGCTTTATCCTAGTTCATACGATAGCTACACACTCACAGAGAAACGTGTAAAAATTTGAAATCGATTGGGTTATTAGTTTTTGAGTTATCGTGCCCGCCATTCGCAAAAAAATGTTTAGAGAAAAACGCGTTTAAAGTTTGAGAAACCCTTCAGCCGTCTCTTGATGCTGACACAATAAATCGGCTATATCTTCAAGAGTCCTTGAGATTTTCATTTGAAATTTTGTAGGAACATTTTTAAATTAGTGTAGATTCGGATTGTATCAACAAAATTTTTGACCCCGAGAATGGGGGGGTCCCCTTAAGTGATTATTTATACTCTTTTGAGTCGAGTTTGATGATCTAAGTTTTGCAATGAAAAGGATAGCCAGGAGAAGAACCTACGTACCCACCATTATGCGATGCGTTTCGCCGTTGGTTAAGCCACTCGTCAGGCATATTAGGCTATGTTGGCTTTACAAAGGTCGTACGTTGATAAATTGTATTTATTCCGCCCAAGCTTGACTCGAAAGAGTATAAATAATCACTTAAAATTACTTTCAAATGATCACTGCCCTTACAAGGCGAAATTCAAATAACAAAAATTCTTACAATCGTTAACGAAGTAGCGGCAATATGCTCGTGTTTTTATAAAAAAGATTCCGGATTTGGTGTTCTTAGAAAATACTGACTCTTTGTGGGGTAGGTAACAGAGGGACTTCGGACATTCCATTCGACTGATTTATACATATTAGAAATGTTGACCCTTAGTGGGCGAGGACCAATGGGTCTCATCTTCGGATTGATTTAGGCCTGGGGAAAAATAAATTATTTTTATATGAACTATGAGACTTTATTTAACATGCTTCGGAATGCCCGATTTTGGAACAATATGCACCGTTTTGTTGTATGATTTGTTGCTGTTGCCAAAAAATCTAGTAGTCGATTTTCAAATTCCTCCTTAGATATCAATTTTTTATCATTAAAGAAATTTTGCAATGCAATAAAAATTCCCATCCAAGCTCCCGAAGTTTCTGGCGAGTCACTGTAGATGTCCTGGTTTAACACGACATCTCTCCTGTTGGCCAATTCTGGCCGTTTCTGGCCAATTACTATCTTCAAACGGGCCAATTGTTGACAGTAGAGATCAGAATTTAGCGTATGGAAGCAACTCATAATAAATAATTCCCATCCAGTCCCACGAAATGCATAGTAGAACCTTCCTGGCCGTTATCCTGGTTTGGCCACCGTTCGAGGTGGTTCGCAGTCCTTTGACCGAGACCGTTTCCGTATATGACCCATTATTCATCTCCAGTCTCAATCCGTTTAATAAATGGGTCTATCTCACTCCTATTTTTTCTGTTAATTGGTGTGGCACCCAAACATCGAGCTTCGTTTTCAATCCAGCTTTGGGTAAATGGTTTAAAACAGTTTTATGATGGATTTTAAGCTCCTGGTCGAGGTTACGAATTTGAAATTGTTTGATCGATACTTTACGGGAAATCTATCAGTACAGCCATCTGCTGAAAAAATAATGGATTTCTTTTCCTCCAACCTAATATGTTGCTACATAAATTGACCTTTATGTGAGGAATTTGCTGTTTAGGTGTAGAAAATATAACCTTTTTTTTACTAACTACAATTATATATTTCTGTTACACATTTAATATAAAATATACTGTATTTGTTTACAATATATTTTTAACTTCAACAATATATTCAATATTTACGGTGCGAAACAAAATTAATTTGTGTGTTTGTGCATATTTTTCGGTTAGCTAATATAATCAACTGCAGTGATTTTACAATAACAATATTATTAGTTTGTTTTGGTCGCATGTTTGGTTTAGTTGTTTGTTTGTTTGTGTGTGGTAGTGATTGCCTTTAATAAATTCCATAATTTGGCCAGTATATTTAATAACATGACCAACATTTGATTTCCTCGTATTATTGTTGTTGCATCCATTACATTTTATGTTATGCCCTCAGTCAAAAACTGATTTACCAAAAAAATAAAATAAAAATTACCCAAAATAATTAGGAAAAAATTGCATATTTATATTTTAGATGTATGTATGGGTGGTTGGTTCGTTTTTCCTTTTGCTGGTTATGACATATTAAAATAATAACCAATTAAAAGTGTATTCAAATATTATTACAACGACAAATCAAATGCATTATTCAAATTTCATTATTTTTTCCACGATGGAAAAATATATATCGAATGAGTATCGATTCAAATGAATTCACATTGAATATTAATATGTGTATGGGTGTGTGTGTGCATTTATGTGATGAACGAACGAACGCATGGATGAATTGAATGTTTGTGAGTAAATGCATGCGTGCGTGTATTTTAAAATCTATGAACAAATATCCATTTGAAAATTATGACTATGGCTTTGCCATTTATTGTGACTCAATTTTGTGATTAGATAAATGTCTAATACTAATGGATATATAATAATATTTTATGACATTTTTATCACAAAATATTTGAATTTCTAATTATTTTGTGTGTAAATAAACATTTGGTTTTTAAATTGCATATTTTTCGAGAGAGGTTAGAGGGTTATTGCCATAAAGGGGGTAAATGCGTAAAAATAAATTAAAATGGAACCTCAAATATTGGGATCGTTAAGAAAATGTCAGACCATTAACGACAGTTAATGCGTCCGAGTATGTGTTATAATGATATATAATGTAAAAATGAAGACTTTGATCCGGATTGACCCATTGGTAGTAATGGCAGATATATAATTGAAATAAAAAATATATTTATTTTTTTAATGAATTGGTGCAACACTTGCTGATTTTGGAATAGATTGTAGAATTGAATCAAAGAAGACAAAATTTCAATATTTTTTTGGCAGTTTAATGTTGAACTCAGTGTATTTACATTGTATTCCATTTTTTTTTGTTTCAACCAAAAAATTGAATGAAGGTATCACAATCGAATAATTTGAGATTTATCATATATATTTATTCAAGGCATTGTCGTTCCTTCAAACAGTTAAATTAAAATTTATTAAGTAACATTAAAAAGATTCAATCCAATTTCTCATATTTAAGCTTTCCCATCGTAAAGTTTTACGAAAATTAAATACAAAATTATTATATAAAAACTTACCTCCTTCATCTGTCATCACCAATATTGTTGTCTCCGGTCCCAATCCCTCAGGATTAAAAACCTGAACGGTGACTTTATATTGGGTATATGGTTCCAAATTGAGGATTTCATGACTCTGTAAAGAAACAAACAAGATAACCAAAAAAATAAATATAAACACAAACAATATTTCTCGGTTAATCAGAAAATGGTTTAGATTTTTAAATAAAGTTATTTTTCTTATTTATTCAGACTATCAAAAATCTTTGGGACATGTTGTTCGTTTGTAAAAGTTTTCAGCAGTTTTTTATTTATTTTGTATTTACTTTCAAAAACAAAAAAGTTTGTGAATTTTTTTCTTAAATCCAAAAAGGCAAAAATTCCAAAAAGTAAGCAAAATATATAGTAAACAGAGAATTCAGTGATAGTTTTGTTGTTCTTGTCATTTATGTATGGATGCGAGTCGATGGCATTTCATCCAAAGCAAAAAAACTTGTTTTGAAAGTAAGAGCTAGATTCTGATAAAAAAGTTGCATTGAAGTATACTTGGTTTTTTTGCGACATTTACTTTTGTATGTGTGTGGGTGTGTGTGTTTTATTTTTTGTTGTTGTTGAAGGGAATAATCCTTTCTTTACAACTTTCGTTTATTTTTAAGATTTCGTTTTTGTCCTTTCATACAAAAGTTGATAATAACGGAAATTGCGCGCAAGAAATCATTTGTTCTTACAATAAAAACAACAACAACTACTACTAAATTTGAGCTTTTTTTCTTGATACCCTACAATTGGATACTTACGAAATACAAATGCGTATATATTTTTTTCTTGACTTAAAAAATCATCTTTAGCATAAAGTTATTTAAAGACTCTCATAGGTTCTCCCACTGGGCTTCTGAGAAATCACAACATTGAAATAAGGTTTTAAAATAATGCACATATATTGATGATTTCAAATCCATTTTTATTGAGCATTCTCCTGGCAATAGAACTAGAACACAACTTGCTGTGGTGGCTTCTCATTATATTACGAAAAGCTATTATAAATAGTTGGGGGTCCGAATCATTTATATATATTGTCAATTATTAACAATAGGAATGGTCTGGCGCATCTAAAATTTCCATTGGCACAGTTTGAGGTTCGACCTTGTGTTTCTTCTATAATAGAATATTAGCGCGAACATTTTCACAAAATGTTTACGATAATAGTTGATTGTAGGGTGATTAGACATAGTTACAGAACATATCAGGCAATATACATGAACACCTGGGCAGGAAAATTATGTGTTCTCGTAGGATTACGCACAATTTTACAATAGCTCAAAACAGCGCTCATGAGGATTTCTGCAATGATATGATTTAAGAATTGCGATCAATGTGACGAATCAATGCGAATGAAAACGGAACAAAACAACAATCCACCGTGTCTTCAAAGATGACACAAATCCAAAAAAAAAGTTGATGGAAGCACCTCGAAAATGGTCGCCTGTTTCTTGGGCAAAACTGTCAATTCTCAGACGTACACCTCCATTTGTTTGCCTGTTTTCGGAGAAATTCGATAAATGAACTGGCCCCAAGAGTAATATTGCTCCTAAGCCTACCTTTCAATAAACCAATTGTCATATCTCGACTAGCTGAATTGATCATCAGTGTCCGTCCGTAATAATTTGTAATTTGTAGAGACCACAATAATGTCCCAAACGTCAGAAAATATTACACGAAAAAGAGAATGTGGATATTTTGATGATAACACTGTACAACACAAAAAATGTCGTCTGAGACTTATAGTAAAACTCTATGATGAAGATTTTGTAAAATATATTCTGATTTGTTGTATCCCAGTTTTGAATGAGTTTTCAATCAAATGAAAGAGTTTTCATAGTTTTAAGATTTTTGACGTTTAAGTTGATTTTCGAGTTTTGGTCTATTCTAAGATCATGAATGTCCGTCCGTAATAATTGGTAAACGAAATACAGATCGCAATCGTTATGAAATGTACTTACGTCAGGTTCTGACAAAGTCAGTGAACTTTATTTTTGTTAGTGTTTTTGGTCGCCCAAACGTCAAAAAATATTACACGGAAAAGGGGATGTGGATATTTTGAGGATAACACTGTGCAACACAAAAAGTGTGTTCTGACACTTATAGTAAAACTCTATGACAAACATTTTTGTAGAATATTCTGACCTGCTGTAAACCAGCATTGAATGAGTTTTCAATCAAATGAATGAGCTTTCATAGTTTTAAGATTTTTGACGTTTAGACTGATTTTAGACTTTTGGTCTATTCTAAGATGTTTGTAGAATATTATAACATGCTATAACTCCGTTTTCAATGAGTTTTCAATTTCCGGGAAAGGGTACCAAAAATACCCGTTAAGAGATTTGCCTGTTAACGTAAAATATTTTTGAACTTATTTATTAAAGATTCATATATAATACTAAGCCTTCAGTGGCCAATTTAGTGTATCTCATGTAACGTAAAATATTTGCCACATTTATATCAGTAATATTGCCAAAGGCACCATATACCTAAAATGCAAGGATTTCGAGAAATTTTAATCCGAATATTTTCAAATGTCTTAGAAATAGGAATAAGAAATTGCAACGCCTTTTTAGGTTACCTCTCAAGGAAAACTTTCGAAATGCCGATACACGTGTCTTCTAGTTTTTTGTTGCACGGTGTAATCAAAAATAGTAAAAGTCCAGTTTTTGCATTATTTTACTCAGTAGTCAATTCGATGGTCATTGGTAGTGACACAAGTGACATAATTCTAGATCTACATTTAGGAAGGTGTATTTTATAAATCTAGCGGCTACGTTCAAATTCTTCTCAGATTAAAAAAAATAATCAGTGGGAGGAATGATGATGTGACGGTATAAAAATTAATTTATTTTCGGCCCAACAATGAGGCGAGTAATCCTAATAACTAAAATCGGTGGGACTCTCAAATTTTTTTCCAGGTTGTTTATCATCTTCGGAACTGAAATATCATATTGGTGACAGTCAGGTTGAAAAATGCGGCTAGGAGCTTCATAATACCTAATATTTGGTGGACAATAAAAATGTTCCACCAAGAAGTCTTTTAACTGCATCTTTAACTCCTTGCCAAAACATGATCAATATTTCAGCAACCTATTTCACGAATTTCGACTATGTGACTCTCATTGAACAAAAATTTTAGATTGTAGCCTATACGCAATTCGTCCACTCGCAAAATGTTGAACGTTTTGTACAAATGTAATTTTTCAACTTTCGTTGAGTAATATTTTCACTAATGTAAAATATAAGTACTTCGACACACATACATGCACTTTTAAGCTTGCCTCGCATTTCTCTTGCAGCATCACACATCTCAACACATGACAAAAACGTTAATCGGAAATTGAGTTTCTGCTTTCCTTCTTAGCGCTTTTGTGTGAATTTTCCGCCTTTCATTCTTAAAATGTGATTGTGAATGAACGAACGAACGAAAGTAAATAACGAGTCGTACGTACGGAAAAAATCGTAACAAATAAAGTAACGTCTTTTGTGTAAATTGTTGAGATTGGTTGGCTAGGTCACATTATCAGTGCGAGAGTGAGATGATTACTACAACACAAATATATGTATTTAAAAAAAAATCGAATGATGTCAGAAATGTCTTCTTTTTTCGTTTTGCTTGCTTGGAAAATGACACAAAAATTTACACAAAGTTTTACGCAAAAATTGTTTGAAGATAATCCGGTGAATTGCTACGATTGAAAGGAGAACAATACTCTTTGTCAAAAATTCCAAGAAAAGTTATTCCCTTGTTTTTTGGTTAAATAATCCTAGTTTGAAAGGGAAAACTTTTTACAAAGGAAATAGATGTAATTAATTTTATTAGTAGATCGTGTTGGTGTTTTGTTTGTTAGTTAGTTTGTGAGGTGTGGAAATTGAAGTTGAAAAATAATCTAAAAGCTTTGAGATAGAGGTGGAATACACATAAATGTTTAATTTGATTTAAAAGTTAGAGTTTCCGTGTTAGCCTTTCTGGCTGGAATATAATAAATTGCTTAATTGATTTATCCACAATAACAACAAAAATAAACATATAGAGAGGGGGAGAATCACATATTCAGAATTTATGAATTAATATTCGGCTACAAACTATATTTTTATTTAATGCAACATATAAAATTTTCAAATAACTTCATGCTATAGAAATAAAATCTATGTTTTAATTCTCGGTTAAAAATGAATGGTGCAAACATTTTCTTAAAAAAATTATTATAATGCACTCGCACTCACACACACATACACCCGGCAAATCATCATCATCACCATATGAACTGCTGAATAGGATGCACACAAACATAACAAATCTTTGCTGACAACAGCGTTTGCTCCACGAAAAATAAATCATAAATGCGCACTCTCTTGACATAATTGTTGTTAATATTCGTACATGAAGTGGAAATGGAAATAAACTTGCATGTATACACACACACATTTGTTTCTTTTGCTTAGAGTGTGAGTACATTTTCTTTGAACAAATGCTGCTGTGAGTGTGTGTGTGTGTGCAATATGTGTGAGAGGTACAATCTAGCAGTCAGTTGGAGTGACATTTATTTGAATCTCTGCATGATGGAGATTTTTTTACTGTTGCTGCTGCTTTTGTGTTAAATGATTTTTCACTGGCATTGCTCCAAACATGTCGTCATTACAACAGTTATCACATTCATCAAAATTCTTAAACATCTACATTTTTTAATACCCACGTAATATAAAAAATCGAACATTTTGAGAGAACACGAAATGTGCAGAGAAATGTGTGCATTTGGATTTAATTTTTAATACTTTCAAAATGTTACCAAAAATGTTGCCATACAAAAATCAATAACACTGTGAGACAAAAATCGCGGTCATGCTCTGGAGTGGAAGATTCCTTTTGGGGATGGAAGACTTGGGTGAGTATATGAAACCCCCGGAAATGAATAAGCCGTAGGTCAAAGTTCGGAGATATGGCGTTTTTTTGCTGGCCACCTTATTATCTATGAAGACATTTCTTAATATCTTCAATTGAAGCTATTGTATTTTTTAGGATTACATATTTATAGTAAAATCGAGGTAATGAGGTTTTTCTGAAGAACATTTCGTCGTACCTCTAAATTAATACCTTGTATGTCCTTTCCGACTTTAATTTATTGAACGGGACTTCAAATATCACAAGATTCGACTTTTCATTCTCGCAACATTCCACACAAAAGTTACTTATAAGATTTTGGGTGGAGTTCTCAAATATGCCAAGTACGTAAAAAAATAAAGAACCGTTTTTATACATTTTTGAACAGTTTATTCAGATGAGCTACGGTGAACTTGTCAAATACGCTAACAAATAAATTTCCAGAGAGAAATACCCAGTTTCGTAAACACAAAAATCATGTTGAACAGTGTAATATAGTGCGTATACATAATGTCACAATGTATACGCCCCAATTATAATTTAGATAATTCGATGTTAATTTAAAATTTATCATAATTTTTTTTTTACATAAGAACGTTAATTCTTCTGAGTGGTTGGGAAGCTATTTGTGTACTAAAAGATCTTCTTACAAAAACAGATGTAATAATGCAAAAAACACGAATATTGCATTTCCTGGAGGTGGTTAGTTCGTCTCCAATTTTTGTGACAATTTGTTGAAATCGTCCTATATTTTCAGATCTAAAAAGAAAGCTCACTGGGAAGACATTTTGGAAACTGAATAAATGCCGAAAATGGTAAGGGAATGTTGCACGATCGCGGTAATCGATACATCACCTTCAAGGGCATTTTTGGAATACAAAATAACTTCGGTGACGTAGGGGATGATAGATACCAAAATTGTCTTTAACATGGCCCACACTCGGAAAAAACTACCGCCTAAACGACCCACGCAAAAGTGTAAACGACCCAATCTGCGAATTTGGAATGTGCTCATGTTGAACAGAACAGGCGTAGTTTTTACTTTGGCGGTTATAATCAACAAGTACAGTGTATAGGGCAGTAGCAAGACGTAATTCAAAGAGATAATTATCGGGAGAAAGGGAGAGAGGAGAAACGTATTTCTCCTGTAGAGATGTTGTAGAGGATCTGGAAGGAGCATTTTGCAAAGCTTTTGATATCAAATAGTGACGATGAAGAAGATACCTCAGAACAAATAAGAGATGACGGTATAGAGTATACACCAAGATGTGTTAAGAGTAACAATTAATCGGCCGAAGAACAATAAAACAGCAGGTGCCGATAAATTACTAGCAGAACTATGCAGGGCCACCTCTCAGATGCTTGTATGAAGTAGCTGAGTAGTACGATTTGGCTAGAGGAATCCAGGCTCAATGATTGGAACCTCAGTTTCATGTATACTATGCACAAAAGAGACAAAAAGGCGAACTATAGAAGGATAAGTATCCTTCCCATCGCATATAAAGCTCTGTCCAGCGCAAAGACTGGCATATAAAGCTCTGAACGGTCAAAGACTGGCAAATCCACCATAGACCACCACCATAGATTTTCATTCTGCTCCAAAACATTGAAAAGACCCAAGAAAAACATATCGACACATTCCATTTATTCGTCGACTATAAATCCGCATTCGACAGCCCTATCTGTTCAGAGGCATTTAAAGCAATGTATGCTTTCGGCATTCCTGCAAAATTAATACGGCTATGCATGATAACATTATCTGGCACAAGGACAACAGTTAAAGTCAGAAAGGACCTTTCGGAGCGCTTTGTCGAGCCAGGATTCAGACAAGGTGATAGTTTGTCATGTGATCTTTTCAATATCCTTCTGGAAGAGGTCATGCTATATGCAAAGGTGAACAGAAATGGCATTCTGTAGACCGAACAACACTTGTTGCTCGCCTATGCGGACGACATCGACATAATGGGTCGACATTGCGAGCGGTAACAGCCTCCTTGGAACAAATTGTTTTTTCTTTGACTATATTCCTGTCATATATTGTACGTCAAATTAATAGAAACCCAGTGCGAGAAATCACAAAAAAGGTTCGAAAATGTATGTTTTTTCGACAGGTGAGCTGTTATTTCATGGATTCCATCATAAAGCAACATTTGTAGATTTTATTAAGAGGTAAAACATTGCTGAAGAGTGAAAATCAATATTTGGAGTAGTTCCCGTGATACGCGTACTTTTTTTGAAAATCCCCCCAAAAATCGGAAAAATTGAAACGGTACTGGTTGGTTGATGTCTTTAGTGCTGTACAGTTTTATTGAAGACTTCGTACTAACATTTAGTAAATTACTCTAAACAATTTTTGATTAACTGAAACGTGATTGGAAATGACAAGCAAAAGGAAATAATGAGTTTTACTTTTTTCCTTCCTATCAAGCAACATAAAAGTTTTCACTGCCACTCATTAAGATTACAAACCATATAATTCAACAAGAAAAAACTTACATTATAAATATTAAACGTGACTCTTTATAGATCAGATCACATGATATATTGAAAATCATAAGTCAAAGACATTTGACATACATTAGTGATAGTGGAGCGGGGGAAAATATGATGGCAACAACCAAATGTAGAAATCTAAAAATACGAAAAAATATACTTGGCATTTCAACAATGTTTCACTAGGAAAGCACTCACTCAAATCCAAGGGGGAAGAGAGAGGAAACGTGTGGTGAAGATAGGATATGATAACAAAAAATGGAAAACGAACAAACTATAAACGAATGATGGATATTTTATATGTGCGGCATTGCTCTAAAACATAAGTTATCTCTAGACTCTATTTTAGCTATCAGGAAGCAGTGAACACAAAAAATAACAACTCAGCTTCATCGAATGCAAACTACACCATACCAGCTCTGGAGTGATGCAACCACAACTACCACACTTCCACTTGCATATCCATATCCCAGAATAGAACTGAACTGAAGATAGATGTGGGGTTTCTCGTTTGATGCCAAACATTTATTTCCCCATGAAGGGCATAGCTTGCAGCTGCACAATTATGAACTATGACCTACAGTGGTGGCAACAAAGAAATGTAGAATTACATAAAATTTAGTTCTAAATTTTATTAAAAAGGATACGTGATGGAGATACGAGTATAGCTGCAGGTGCAAACATATTATTTAAAAAGATGGGAGATAAGCAATAATATGTAGGTTATTTTTTTAAGACTTTGACATTTCTCGTTATGATTTTTAAATAATTGGTACAAAACAGAAATCTAAATCCATTATGAAAACGTCGATAAAATCGGAGAAATTATCGACGTTGACCGGCATATTAGCAGTCGTTACATCGTTTTGAACTATTTACACAAAGCTGGATTCAAAAAGAAGCTCGATGTTTGGGTGCCACACCAATTCACTGAACAATGGTTGGATCGAATTTCCATCTGCGAGGCCTTGGTCAAACGGAATAAGATAGACCCATTTCTTAAACGGATGGTGACTGGAGATGAGAAATGGATCACATACCACAACCCTGTGGTTAATGAGCGGTGGCCAAACCAGGATCAACGGCGAGGAAGGTTCTGCTAAGCTTTTTAAGTTGCTTCCATGTGGCCAAACGCCAAATTCTGATGTCTACTGTGAACAACTGGGAACAACTGAAGACAGCAATTGACCAGAAACGGCCAGAATTGGACAACAGGAGAGGTGTGGCTCGCCATAATCTTCGGGAGCTTGGTTGGGAATGTTTAATGCTTCCGCCATACAGTCCGGACTTGGCACCAAGCGAATATCATTTTTTTCTTGCCTTGCAAAATTTCTTTAATAATAAAAAGTTGGTATCTAGGGAGGATTATGAAAATCAATTTTTTTTGCAACTAGAGAGCTGACTTCTATGAGGGAGGCATTATGATACCCTTCGACTATATGATACCCTTCACCACTTTGGGTACATACAAGAGATGCTCATATGCACAATATCCTTTAGATAGAATCGACATGTCATCTTTGGAGGACCATTGAAATGGAATCTAATAATAGCCATATATATGAGGACCGCACAAAAACGCTCTATCGTGATTTCAATAGACTAACCGACATGACTGGCTACTACGACTCAGAATTTTATTTTGATAATGAATGGTACTTTATGGTGCATCGAATCAATATCCCATTCAATTTCTCTTAGTCAAATAACTGAAAAAAATAATAATAATATTTAAACCAAGGTGCAAGAGTCAATGACTATGAAACAATGATGGAAAATGGAACAGAGTCATTGCAAATACTTTTTCCGTCATATTTGAATGTATTAGAAGACAAGAGTACATTTGTGTGTCTCTTAGCGCGTGTGTGTGATTGTGTTTTAGACCAGGGTATTTATGTGAGAAGTGTGATTTGATGTATGTCTCAATGTGTCTCAAAATGTGAGCATGTGTGTTTGTATGTATGCTGTTATTATAGAGTGGATTTATAGACAACTACCAAAGCAGAGTTCTTGTTCAGCAACGAGCCAGTTGTGAACACTGAAGCCACTGAAGTGATCTTGGCCCACCATACAGACAATAGTGGCACATACCATTGTGCTCCACTCTGAACTAAAGAATACACTGGCGTTAGTGGAGTTGGGCTATGGTAATGTTGGAACTATTAGCGTTTAGCGTGTGATGCATATGAAAAATACGAAAAATTCGAGTGGATGATAAATAACTTTTGAACATATGTTCGTTCGTACGTTTGTCTGTCTGTCTGTCGGTTTATTTGTTTGTTCGTATGTATGAGTGTGTCAGTCTGTCTCGTTAGAATATGTGAGTTTTGTTTTGTGAGAGTTGCATAACTTGTGGTTTTTTCCTCGTATCTATGAACATATATTTGTCGCTGTTGTTGTGTGCGAGTGTGTGTGTGTGCCCACATTCGAGTGTCCCTCGAGTGCTAAACAAATCTCGATTTAAATTAGAAAATCAACAAAGCACGAAAGCAAATAAATATTCGCTGGAAAAAACAGCAAGTTTTTGATTGGACAAGGGGAACAAATATGAACAGAAAAAAAATGAGAAATCAAAATTTTGAATTGAAAGTTTATAGAAAAAAGTGTGGAAATATTACAAAAGTAGACATTTAATATTTATATCATGAAAACGACTATATGGTTATAGGATATTTGTACTATGTTTAAAAAATAGAAACGACATAAAATGATAATTATCCTATCACATTGTTTAAAATTTTTTGATATTATGCCCAGCTAAAATTAAATGGGAATATCATATTTTCTGAAAATTATATAAATCTGTTTTGTAATATATTTTATTTCCCTCTTTTATTATAATTGAAACATCCTAATATTCCTATAATATCCAAAGACTTATTGAGTTCGCTGTATTTTGCTTCGGATATAGCAGTTTTGGTAATGAACTTAAATGGCGTGGAATTTTTGCCAATCTATTGTTGCAATTGTCTGTTAGTTTCCAATGCAAAAAAAAAAAAACTTTCCCCTCTCATTTATGATTGAGTAATGTTTGGCAAATGGAATTGGCATAGAACATGCAGGGTAATTGCAATAATAGGAAAGTAATGGATCTCGAAAATTTTCGAATTTATATTAGACGTTCTACTTTTCTGCTTGTGTACTATGTAACTGTGAGAAACAATAATAGATTGGTAATGTCTGTCAATTAATGGCCTATGAAGGAATTTGCATGTAGTAACTTTTGTGAGAGAAAAATGCAAAATTGTGGTGGAACTTGACATAACAGGCGGGTGGAATGCACGACAGGAGAAAAATGAATATATGCCATGGTGCACAGTCTTTGAATCAATATTATAACCATATTATAACTGAGGTACCTGTCGCACCAAGAATTTTGTGTGAAAAATAACTATGGTTTCATTCCATGACACCGAGAAGATAAGGTCCGGAGAAGTGCTTAAAGGGTTTCATAATCGGATTTTGGGGGAAATATTAAAACATGTAGGAAGTTTATATATTATAAATATCGTATATCCGTGCCATTATCGAGGTATATTTTAGCTACGCTGAAAGTTGAAGCACTTTTCAATGTTTTGTGAAAAGTTAATTTGTTGAACCCATACTTGGTATCAGTTATTATCATATTTTTAGTGTTGACTATATTTACTAATGCGGTACCATTAGCTACATTCTGGATAAAACATACAGACAGCTGTACTGATCCTGTCGGCATCGAAGTTGTTGCTTCGGAATGTCCGATTTGGGCCAAATTTGCACCGTTTTGTTGTAAGATTTGTTGCCATTTCAAAGGTAATTTCATAGTGCCTCTCTCATAGAAGTCCTGCTCTTCATTTGCCAAAAACTCTAGTAGTCGATTTTTACAATCCTCCCTAGATACCATTTTTTTTATCATTAAAGAAATTTTGCAATGCAAGAAAAAGATGATCATCGCTTGGTACCAAGCCCGGACTGTATGTCGAATGCATTAAAACTACCCAACCAAGCTCCCGAAGTTTCTGGCGAGTCACTGTATGGCTTAGCGTTGTCCTGGTGGAACACGACACCTCTCCTGTTGGACAATTCTGGCCGTTTCCGGTCAATTTTAAATGGTTGAAAATAGTTTTATGGTCCGTTTTTAGCCTTTGTCAAAGAAATAATGAACCGAATTATCTCTTTGTCCACTTCCATACATAATTTTGATGGATTTCATACAAATGTTACACCAACAAAAATCCAAGTCTGCCCGAGTGACATGCCATTTTTCATAGATTTCAGAATGGTGTGTGTATGGTTTTTATTTGTTCAAATTTTTATGTAGATCACCATTCTTTTTCGGCCGGTTCCATTTTAATGGTCTTCCAAAGATGCTATGTCTCCTCTACCTACAGGACATTGTACACATTATCATCTGTTGCATGTACCCAAAGTGGTGAAGGGTATCATATAGTCGACTCCGTCCGACTTTTGATCTTTCCTTTCTGGTTTCCAATATGTTAAATGTACGTCAATATTGAAACGAAAGACCTTAAAAAAATTATGAGGAAATAATGTTTTGCCTGTCAAAATGGACAAAGGAATTGCGCAGAGTGGAATCATTGTTGCCTAAGAAATTGTGAGCAACTGACAAGCATTTTTCTATGCATTCATTCACAGAGAGTTCCACTCAAATCATGTGTAAAATAGGCCATAATGAAATGGGAGTTGCTTAGCCGTGTTATTGTCCGTTTGCTTACCAACATAATGAGTACGACTTCATTTTTTTAATTCATATCTTACATATAATATAGGGTAAGGGGCTTCTACTACTTTACCCTTAACAATGAGTGTCTCAGCTTATATGCCCTACTGATCCAACTACAAACAATGCCACAAAAATAGAATAATTAAGAAAAGCGAAGGAAAACAAAGGATATAAGATGAGACAACGTGTTTAAGTCTGATAAACCACGTTGGAAGCGTCCTTTAAATCCTGTAGTGCATGACGAATATGTTAGAGGGTATTTCTTTAGACGACTGTTGTGTAATAACTGCAGACATACAAAGTAGGAACATAGATTTGTATTTCAGGATGTCCGAAGTTCATCGAAATTATATAATTTATACCCCATGTTTCTTTGGACCAAATCCGTTTCAGACAATTTGGAGTCGATTTACAAATGTCCGTCCGTCGGTCTGGCCGGCTGGTGCGCACGATAACTCTTGAAGGGAGTAACCGATTTCATTCAAATTTAGTTTAAATTTGATGATGGCAAGATCGGACCACTACTTTTGGTACCTCTGCCATAAAATTTTAAAAATAGTGCAAAAATTTAATTTTATAATATCATGTAATTGGACAATCCCATTTTAACCAAATTTTTACTACCTATTATCTTTACTAAGCCTTGATGAAGTCCAAAGAAGGGATCCATTGGTCACTCCTTCTAGTATCTCCCTCACACAGGGTCAAAATTTTATAAACTTGTAAATTTAATTTGATAATAACATGCATTGCATATAAACTAATAATAGAATCTGTGTGTAATTCCGAAGGCCTCAGCAAATCATAGCCTGACACTATTTTACTGGTTTTTAACATGACTCTTACCCTTAATTATTATTAATCCTAACAACATCAAAAACAAATGGAATTAAAAACATCTTAAAGTTTGACCGAGTATTTCCATATCCTCCATCTGAGGTACGTATTCAAAATATTTCAAGTCGGTGGTAACTGATTTAATTAAAGGCACCCATATTGGAAGACTATGACCGTGAAATAAAATGAGACTGGGCCTTTATATGGGGATATGTCAAAACTCGCACCTAAATTCATGTGCATGCGTACGATTTTAAATACCGCAAAAGTAAAATGCATGTTTTTCAATTGAAAATTTTGTGTTTCCATAAAAGTAAAAATTTTTCGGATCAATTAAAAAAATGTTTTCAAACATTTTCGCCGTTTTCAGTTGTCACACATGAAAATAAAATCCCTTCGCATTTATTACCTAACAAACCCTATAAAGGTGAGAAGTTGGTTGTTTTGGTACTCAATGCATTGAATTAGGTTCGAGCCTAAAATATTCCGCCTTTTTTAGCATCATCATGGAACATGTGGTAAAATTGCCATCAATCCCAATGATTGTACTGTAGGTCGTATAATTTATAAATTACAGAAATATATGATACTTATATGATGATATAATATATTTATTAGCCACTTATGAATTTGACATTTTTTGTTGGTTTAGTTGAAAATAAATTAAGAGATTGGAAATCTAGTGAAATCTAGTAGCTGACATTATAAACTTAAAAATAAAAATGATAGCATGTGGTGGTACATGTTTCAGAAGCATTTACAAAACCTGAATTTACATAGGTCAGTGCTACATTTCAAACCATTTATCTACAAACACTGATATTCATAACAAGAAATCGTTTGGTGCCGCACAAAAATACACCATAATCAAGAATGATAAACAGCATATCGTTTACGAGAAAACAACTTAAATATATTTTTGCAAATTTAATAAGATATCGTAAATTTTTTACTATATCTCATGTGGCAGACATTTAGTTCAAATCCATTGCACTTTACAATCGGTATTTGCATAAAAGCGTGTCCTATAAAAAACCTCATAGTCTTACGCCCACACTGTACTGTACAATTACACTTTTTCCCCTTACATGATGATGTATGGATGGATAAGACAGAAGCATTCCATGCAAGTGTGAGGCGTGTGAGGGCGAAAACGAGTATTCGCTCTTTGCATATAAGGACATTTATTTAAACATTATCAGTGATAGTACTCACGTACACAATATTATTATCGTAGTAGTATTCCCACATTCATACATAAACATACCCTCTGTTCACATATACTGGCTGTTTATATGCACACTCACACACACTTGCATATCCGGGGAACGTGTTTTTGTGTGTGAGTATAGTTTATTACGTGTGATTGTAAATCTACATGCGTGTTTGTTTGTGTGTTTATTTCCGTCCATTTTTCTCCATCTGCTTCCCAAGTGCATATTTTTCTGTTATCGTAGCATTTTTAGTTTCTTCATTTTTTCTCTGCGGTTGGCCTGGCCCCCTACCAACATTTTGTTTGTTTGTTATTTTATCAAAATAAACCTTAAAAGATACCGCTAAAAATTCCCCATCCCCTCCATCTGACAACACTGACACAAGTGTAAACAAACCATTCATCGAGTTAATGTGATACAGTGGGAATGTGAACCACTTAAGGAAGGGAATGTGTCCTTTTTTAAATGCGTCCAATATAAAGGAAGACTGTTATGTAGATAAAATCTTTTTTGAACTGAAAAATGTGTAACA
The DNA here is from genome assembly GCF_032173495.1 of Musca vetustissima. Lineage (NCBI taxonomy): Eukaryota > Metazoa > Arthropoda > Insecta > Diptera > Muscidae > Musca > Musca vetustissima. Next base: position 24,664 of record NW_026881196.1, on the reverse strand, counting down.
TAAGTACCAAACTATTATTTTTAATCATTCCCAATTCCAATTATTTATTTCCTTCTGACAACACTTTTTTCACAATCTCATCCCACTGTTCAATATCCCATCCGTTCTGTGCTTCTTGTAATGTAGTCTTAAATTTTTATTGTTCCCTTAGTTATATTTTACATGTTTATCCTTCCGTCCGAGTAGCAAACCCACATACATACACACAATCATATATACATGACTATATGCCTTGTGTGTGCCATACTGCGTTGAAATATTACGCTGTGAGGCGTAAAACGTGAGAGTCATTTTGAATATTCGAACGCTACGAACGCTGTTACACAGCATTACTTGATGTAGTTTATTCTCGCTTTCGCGCCCACCAAACCACATTCTCAAAATGAACTGAAGTCAGTCATATCTCTCAACAATGGATAGATAGGTTCTGATGCAGTTTTCATATCGTTTTTTTTCTTCTTTCTTGTTCGCATTCGTCCTTCGACGATGCCATCTATGGCATAGACTGACACACATTTGAACTGGCGCGTATGTATTTGTGCATGTATGTATGTGTGTGTTTGTGCCTGATGTAAGCGAGTGTGAGAAGTTTTCGTATCAGTAAAAAGTCATATCTTAAAGTTGACTAGATCCGACACAACTCAACTACACTTTGGTTTACTTGCAATATTAATCTTTATATGTGAATGCGAGTGTAAAAGTCGATGCAATTACAACTAAGGGTTGCCATATCTATTTCAGGATAAAATGTAAATGGTATGCCATTACATCAAGGGTTGCAATTTTTATTTTAGAATAAATAAATCGAAATAAAAAATAATAAATGACAAAAACGAAATAAATACAAGAACAAATAGTTAAAATAGGTAAAGTTCGGCTGCTTTAAATTTGTATATCCTACGCTATTAAAAAATTAAAAGGGCCTTTTTATAGTGATTATGTTATGGTAAAGTGTCTGCTAGTAGGTTGATTTAAATTAAAATTAAATACAATATTATTGACACTAAGGATGGACTGAAAATGAGACTGGTACTTATTTGTCCTCGTTTAATGATGCCTACCTAAAGGACCGTGAAAATTTAAAGCAGGGTCAGATTGTTATATAAACTACTGAAAAAAGTCCTTTTTTGACCCGGCTCTACCAAATTTTCGGTTTGATCCAATTCTACCTCATTGGCGTTTCCGATAATATTTTCATCAAGTAATTTCAAATTTTATGAAACATATTCTATTATTACTATGTTCTAAATCCGTAGTTATCTTCCCTATTTGGCCCTAAATAAATTTTTTAAAGGCAGACATAACATATTCGATCCTTAACATCTAATTAGGGTGGTGATCAAACAATGTAAATAACTTTGAGGGAAACACACTTTCTAAAATGCCAAACTACCGACCCTAACGTTGGACAGGCTGAAATTTGGTGGAAAATGAGTCGAAAACCCTAAAATATCGGTAATGATCGGGCTCTTCTTCATGTGTGGCTATGTCAAAAAAAATGAACATACATCAGAAGTCTTGTGCCGAAGTTGTGACATTTTGAGCTCCTACACATAGGATATATCGTGTACCTTTTTAGCTATTACAGTTCCATTAGTCCACCAAATGCACTATGAACCAGGATTTTTTTTTTGGCAAAAAGCCAATTTCAGGTATAGCCGATAAAACGTTAACATTTTTCTCACTGTATATTTTTTTGGGTTATCCATTCCATCATGAATTCATTTATGCATCTATCCCTCTATTTAATTTTGTACGCTTCCCCCTTTTCCCTGCAGCTGTAGCGTTACTAGCTCATGCATGTTTCACAAGGTGTATACCTTTTACCTCTTCGTATGGTCCCTTTTTGATTCTGCCCCCCATATGATGGTCGTTTTAAGACTGTGGTTTTTCTTTCGACTAACTATTAAAGTTTCGAAGCACCACCAGAAAAAAAAACGAACGAACGAATGAACAACAACAATACGAGAGTACCATTTGCAAGTGTGCATGTAAATATGTCATGGGTGGGTTATATGAGAGAGTAAGAAGCTTGTGTGCGTGTGTGTTATATACGAAGCATGAGATTCCATTGCAGCATATATTAGTGCGGATAAAAATTTTGCATAAAATTGTTGGCAAACTTTATTTTCCATAAAAAAGCAAAAACGAATTGCTCATGTGTAGCCTTGAGAGTATAGCTCCTGTTTCACATTCATTGCCGGGATAAAGTTGCTGTTGTGAAGATGTAACGAAACGGAACGTAACGAAAAAAGCCAACGATGTGGTCATGTGCATATAGACCGTGGTTATGTGGCACAACATTGCAGCTAGCTAGCTAGTGATATTGATGCTGATGATAAAGTATTTAAGCTTAGAGATATGTGCTAAAAGGGATGGAGTAGCAAGTGAAAGTATGGCTACATTTTGAACTAAAAAAGGATTGAATGTCACAACGCATTCTATTGTTAGGGGTAATTGAATCTGTGCTTGACCTAATTTTTGATTTAGAAATAGTTTTAATTATGACTACTGGGAAAGATATTTATTGGAAAATATATCCGGAGACATAAAACTCCAGATATTTTAATATTCACTGTGCCTGTAGATATATGGATTGCCTGATTTATATATGGATTTTATACCCTCCAATACATGGTAGATTGCATAATTATATTTGACACACCTCGAAATTTGACACATACCCATTATGTAGCTCCCAATATATTTCTGGGGCTGTTGTTTGTCATTTCATGTTCTTGCTTATTTGAAATGAATTTTCAGTATGGGTTCACATTTTTCTTTTACTTCATACATACCGGTCATATATCCCGATCCTTAAAAATAGGTTATAACATATTTTTTGACATAGCTCCTATGAAAAGGTCGCGTAAATTTTTCCAGTCATCAGACAATGGACTCGCTTAAGTATCGGTATGTCGAAGTTCCTGGATTAGGAGCTGATTGTCTCTTATTTGGTAGAACATATCGACGTTTTTACTTGTTTAAAAAAATAATCTCAGAAAAATTACAAACAACCCCTCGCACTTTGCTTCCAAAAATACATTAACCGAATTTATAATTTTCCCATGCTTTATTGCCACACAATATGTCCTCGTATAAATTGTGTGGCATACGATATTAGTAATTTAAATCCACTATTTTTTATTGCCTACTAAATTTGTTAACAAAATACCAGTTTAATGAAGCCATTTGTATGACAGTCAGAATTGTGAGAAAACATTCAACATTTTCGGTAAGAAAAAAAAAAAAAAAAAAACACAAAACAAATGTTGAAATTATACCAATGCCAACATCAACAATTTTGGTATATCCTTGAGATTTGCATTTATGCAAATTCATAACACAATATGGTGGTACACATTGTTCTTTGCTCGAGGAGGAAAGAGAAAGAAAGAGCAAAGCCTTTTCGAATAAAAACGAATTTTCTTAAAATGGTCCAACACAAATACCGAATATATATCCCAACAAAATATACTATATCCGACGACATTGTAGTTCCTGTTTTTATATTTTTTTTGGGCTAAATGCACAACATATGCAAGGAATATGCAACATAAACCGAGACATGTACCAACATCAACACACACTTACACTCTCATACGTACATACATCCTCGATATGATACGGAAAAAAAGGGAAGCAGACTAAGAAAAATATTTTGCCACTAAATTGTGATAAAATGGCTTCCATATTAAATCTTCAATTTCGAGGGAAAAAAGTTTTAGAATGTGTGTTTTTTCGTTCATTTTTTCGCAGTCCACTAAAAAACAGGGCATTGTTTTCTGCGTTTGAATGCCTGACATGTTGCGATGTGAAATGTGTTGGTGTGAATGCCAGTAAAAGATGTGCAGCATCCCGAGGTACTCGATTGTGTTATGATATGTGGCGCCAAAAAATATCCCAAAATGCCGACATAGCTCGTAGTTGTTTTTGTTGACAGAGCTATACTTTTTACTGAAAATTGTTTGTCCATAGCATAGAATAGTTTTCTTTTAGCATACAATTTTATGGGATTTTATTTTGTTCCGCGCATTTCTGTCAAGGAAGCTTTAGTGCAAATTAATAACAAATAAATGCTAGTTGTTATTATTTTGCTATAACATGTTCCTTTTGTAATGGAAGGTGGTGTAAATATTTGCGTTGAATAGACGAAGAAATAAGAAAAGAATTTTTTAGTTATATGGAGGCAACACCAATTTATGTATATATATCCAATTCAATTACATGTTATATACTTTCCGACGAATTTACACTAGACAACAAAATAGCATCGGTGTGGGAAACTCATAATGACAATTTTCAATGAATTGGATTTTTGATTTATAGCGTGTGCAGTACATGTCCCACAGTGTCACGACCGCGGCCCAAAAAGTTCAAAACCAAATACATCGGAGAACAAATTTATTCATGAAAAATTATAGAAAACACTCCAAATAGAATAAATATTTTTCCCACTAGATGTTAGCTTAGAAGCATGGTATAAAGGATTAAAATATTCTACATCAAATTTTAGTACATGTCACTAAACAAGAGAAATCGGTATGTAATATTTAAACCGATCGATATAGGAAAATAAATTCGAAAAATATTACCAGCTTCTTTATAGAAAGTCCCCAGTACTATTTTTCCACAAATTGTATGAAAGTAACATGAAACTTCATTTTTCGTGCATAGTGCCAATGTATGATGGAGGGGTGCGGTCACAAAAAATAAATTCAAAGTTTGGTAAACCCTTTCTACACATTTATATTTGAAAGTCTTTAATGGTCATTGCCTACATATTGTTATATTGTACGGACCAAAAATCTTCGTTTTCTTATTTGTTTCCGATAGTTTTCTTTTTTAAGTCTTGTACATATTCATATGCCTAAACAAATGTAAAAAAAATTTATTATGGACTAAATTTAGATTTTCATTTTAAAAATAGATTTTTCCTCAATAACCTCTAAAGCTCTCAATATTTTATCAACTGTCAGATTACAAATCAACTTAACAAATTGTCCTCGTTACGACTATCATCTCTCGTCGCACATAAAACACATTCGACATGAAAACCATTTAGACAGTTTAGAATATTATTGAAATACAAGAAGAGAAAGAAGAAAAAATCAAAAACGACTCATAGTCAAATATTTCACGTTTGTATAGCGTTTTCTCATAGCCACTCATCCTTTCCTTCCATATATATCATTCGGTGGCTAATGCCTACAGAAAATCTCTAAAAGTTATGAAAATTGCATGATAATCCTTAAAAAGTTGACACAAAACCCCTAACAGTTGGGCGAAGGGAGCGAGAGATACACTAACTTGATAAAATTTACTGGCACAAAGCCAACATGAATTCGTTTTTTGACGTTTTTTTTTTGTACCGGTTTGCCTCGTCGCCCTACCTGGCAACAAGAAAGACGTACACACACACAGATGCGCACTCACAACATTTTGTACGTTTTCACTGGTCTTGTTGCTCAAAGGGTAACGCTTGATAATGTGTTTGGTTTTTTGGGCAAATGTGTTTACCTTGTACGTATTTGGAATGAAGCAAACTTCCGTTTATGTTTGATTTGGTTTGCTGTACATTTTTTGTTTTACCAGTTTTGTTGTTGTTGGCGTTGTTAGTTACCGCTACTGCTGCTGTTGTAGTTTTTCCATTTGCATTGCTAACTACAATGTTTGGTCGAGTAATGGAAGAATCCTTGATAATGACAGCAAAGCTGTTTGTAAAACCTCGACTTATAGGTAAATTAAGGCTTGTAACTTATTTATAAATGTAGACGGGGAGAGGAGATTTGATTTTTTTGTTCTGTTCGTATGACAATAGTTAATAGAGAGACTGTGAAAATGAAATTAGTTGGAGTTATTTTGGTGGAAAGTTATGAAGATCGGGGTTTGAGGGAATTGATAGAAATGTAACAGCAATAAATGTATGCATTACAATTTTATATTTTTCTTATATTTTTTTATTTTATATTTTTGTACGATTTCTACTTTGCATATATTTCACAACTGAAAAGAGAAAATCTCTTCAAAAAATCCGGTTCAAAAAATGAGTGATATGTCTCCGGCAAATCGATTTCATTAACATGTTTGACATACTGAAATAAATTTATAATAAATAAAATTTCATGCGAATCATATTGTACAATATATTCAAAAAATTTTGGTTTGCATATATAGTTTTTTGAGCAAGGATCGGATGGAAGTGGAAAAGGAATATCGATTTCTAGTCTCGTCTAGGTGATCGCATGTCATTTAGTTTGCGGTTTGAGAAAATAATTACAAAAACAGGCATAAGGACTCGAGAGAGTCATGTGCCCACATGCTTTACAATAATATTCATCATTCGATTTTACTGAAGGCATATCATTTTAAAATTTTTTTAATAGCTACAAAGAAAAATACTAATGAACATTCCCAACATAAAATCCATCACATCTTAGTTCAAAAATTGAATATATGAAAATTTTTGCTTTTAGGATATGCCTTCCATGGGCTTTCATCCCCATAACGAATTTTCACTCGCCAAAATATTGTTGCACAGTTTAATTTGATTTGGTTCGCCTTGGAAAAAATGGGGTGATTGCAGATTTGTTTCGGGCTCATACGTAGAGATCAATGATTTGTGAAAATTATCGCAGGAAAATTTTCGCGAGGTAAAGTTTACGTCGGGAGGTGACCTATACAATTAACAATATTGGCCAGAAATTCCCTGTTGACTTCAGTAAGTGTTAATTAAAGGCCTATATATATATATATATATATATCTATTAAACAGTGCTTACAATGTACTATTTAGACACCTAATGATAGATAAATTACAGCAAGATCGGCATAATGATACAACTATCGCTACAAATGGGAACAATTAGTTAGTGAATGTTCTCTATAATGTTGAGTGTATATTAAATGTATCATCCGAGATAGTGAGAGTTTACGTCTCCCGACGTAAAAATGCCGATATACGTTTTTTCTATGTTTAGCCCCTCTAATATATTTTTTTGGAATTTCCCGATAATAATCAAGAAATTTAAATTTGTTGCACAGTATATCGATGTGCGACGTTTCGATTTTTTATGAGCTACATATGATATTTTCAGACGGATGGCTAGACGGATGGACATACCTAAATCGACTCGAAGTTGTCTGAAACGGATGTAGTCCAGAGAATATTATGGTCTAAAGCCAATATTTCGAAGAAACATCCTGTTGAGGGATCAAAAGGTTTATACCCTCATACGCCATTAATTTAATATATTGATTCGTTACGGCTGTATTCAATGACGGTAGTAAAAATACAAATTCAATGATTAACAACCTCTCCAAAAATATTTATATTTACTAGATTAATTTAAGGAAATTACTAAGCAAATATAAAAACAAACAAAAAACTATTATTTGTTCTATACTCAAAACAAAGTTTAGAATTTGTTTTCAACCCCAGCATTTCTAGTTTATAAAACTAATTCTCTGCTCATTGAAAAATACAAATACTTGTATATATATTCAAAATAGTTTCAAATTTATTTTTACTTTTATAATATATATTGATTGTGTACACAAAAATATAAATATATATGATTTAATTTATATTCAATTGGCAGCACAAAGCTGATGACACTTGAACATACAACAGCGACAACAACAACGGAAAAAACGTTCTTCATTGAAAAGCACTTTCTTTGTAAAAATAACAATACACACACACATATGTATGTGGATGTGTGTGTATTTTTGTTAAAAATGCTAAAAGTAATTCGAGTGTAACATTTCAACAGCTTAATGGTTAGCTTTGTGTGTTGGCGGTGTTGCCGTTTCCCCACATAAAAATGAAAATGGCATCCTTGTTTTATATTTTGACAAACGTTCTCGTAATTGGTGGTTTTTCGTTGGCAGACAGAAATATAATTTTTTGAGTAACACACTTTCATTACCTTCATTTGTATGCGTGTATTTGGGGTGTGCATATATATATGTGTGTGTGTGAATGTGTTTGATGGCAAACCTGCATATTTTGAGGGTCTTTTGTACATTTTCTATTTACTTTATTTGCATAAAATTGCAAAAAGCATGCATATTCATGCATGTATGTATGCAAAATGTTACTTTATTGGCTTTTGCATCTTTCCCGAAAAAACACATACACACACACGTCACATTCATATTCTCCCCCTCAGGCGTGTGTGTATTTGGTTCTTTCAATGTGTGGGTGAGGGTTACAACTATTACGGTTGTCCGCTGTGCAGTTAAAATATTTAATCGTCTTTTTCTAGCTCTCCAAAAATTCTATTGAAAGAAGCATTTTGCTTCCTTTTTGAAACAAATCTCACCACCCACCCATGTTAACCGTTGCAAAAGAAGTTTTAATTTCAAACCCATCTTCTGTGGTTGTAAATGTTTCAGCATTTTCATATCCTTTTTTGCCCTCTTTATAATGCATAAATCTTGTGGTTTTACATTGGGTTTTCACTAGCATTTCTTAATGTTGCACATGTCTACAGTAGTGTCGAATACATATTGATCCCTTGGAAAAAATAGTTTTAGAAAAGGTCTAAAGAAAATGTTCAAAATGTTGTCGTTGGATACCGAAAAATTTAAAAATCTTTCTCAAAATGGCTCGATTTTCAACAATTGGTTTCGAATTTTCATTATTAGTGCGAAAATATATTAGGTTGGGGGAAAAGAAATAGATTATTTTTATTTGAATTATAGAACATTATTTAGAAATGAACGATTTGGGTCAAATATGCTCAGTTTTGTTGTATGATTTGTTGCCATTTTAAAGGTAACTTGGCACCAAGCGATTATCATATATATCTTGCATTGCAAAATATCTTTAATGATAAAAAATTGGAATCTAGGGATGGTAAGAAAATCGACTTCTATGAGAGAGTAACGCCACTCTCATAGAGGACATTTTGTAATGCAAGAAAAACATTATAATCGCTTGGTGCCAAGTCCGGACTGTATTGCGCATGCATTAAAACTTCTCAAGCAAGCACCCGAAGTTTCTGGCGAGTAACTGTAGATGTGTGTGGCCTAGCGTTGTCCTGGTGGAGCACGACTCCTCTCGTGTTAGCCTATTCTGGCCGTTTCTGGTCAATTGCTTTCTTCAAACGGTTCACTTGTTGACAGTAGATATAAGAAATTAGGGTTTGGCCATATGGAAGCAACTCAAAATAAATAATCCCCTTCCAGTCCCACCAAATGGCCAATTGCTTTCTTCAAACGGTTCCCACCAAATGCATAGCAGAACCTTCTGGCCTTTAATCCTGGTTTGGCCACCGTTTGAGGTGCCTCACCGTTCTCTGACCACGATCGTTTTCGCACAGGGTTATCGTATGAGATCCACTTCTCATCTCCAGTCACCATCCATTTGGCTAAGGCTTCGCAGATCATAATTCGATCCATCCCATTTTTATACCATTCACCACACTGTGGTACAGGGTATTATGTCTTTGTGCATATCTTTGTAACAGGCAAAAATAATCGAGATAGACCCATGGTTCCTTTTGAGAATATGCATAGAATCACTTTCTAAGTCGATTTATGCATGTCCGTTTGTCTGTCTGTCTGTCGATGTTAAATTGTAAACAAAGTACAGGTCGCATTTATGATCCGAATTGGATGAAATTTGGCACAGGTCACTTATTCGGCCCAAGGACGAACCCTATTGAAATTGGGAAAAATCTGTTCAGATTTAGATATAGCTCCCATATATATATATTTAACCGATTTAATGTAAACGGTCCTTATATATCTTTCGATTTGCACGAAATTTGGTACAGGCTAATCATTTAGGTCTATAATGATGTCTGCCAAGTTTCGTGAAAATCGGTCCAGATTTAGATATAGCTCCCATATATAGTTTCGTCCGATTTCAGGTAAATGGTGCCCCAAAGTCCCTATATATCTTTTGATTTGCACGAAATTTGGCATAACGTGCTGAATTAGGCCTAGAGTGATGTCTGCCAAGTTTCGGGAAAATCGGTCCAGATTTAGATATAGCTCCCATATATAGGTTCGTCCGATTTCATGTAAATGGTGCCCCAAAGTCCCTATATATCTTTTAATTTGCACGAAATTTGGCATAACGTACTGAATTAAGCCTAGAGTGATTTCTGCCAAGTTTAGAGAAAATCGGTCCAGATTTAGATATAGCTCCCATATATAGTTTCGTCCGATTTCATGTAAATGGTGCCCCAAAGTCCCTATATATCATTCGATTTCCACGAAATTTGGCATAACGTACTTAATTGAGCATAGAATGATGTCTGCCAAGTTTCATGAAAATCGGTCCTGATTTAGATATATCTCCCATATATAGTTTCGTCCGATTTCATGTAAATGGTGCCCCAAAGTCCCTATATATCTTTTGATTTGCACGAAATTTGGTACTGCCTATTCATTTAGGTCTAGAATGATGTATGTAAAGTTTCGTGGAAATCGGTTCAGATTTAGATATAGCTCCCATATATAGTTTCGTCCGATTTCATGTAAATGGTACCCCAAAGTCCCTATATATCTTTCGATTTGCACGAAATTTGGCATAACGTACTTAATTGAGCCTAGAAGGATGTCTGCCAAGTTTTATGAAAATCAGTCCAGATTTCTATATAGCTCCCACTTATATATAGCTCCCACTTATAGTTTCGTCCGATTTCATGTAAATGGTGCCCCAAAGTCCCTATATATCTTTCGATTTGCACGAAATTTGGTACAGCCTAATCACTTAAGTCTAGAATGATGTATGTAAAGTTTTGTGAAAATCGGTCCAGATTTAGATATAGCTCCCATATATAGTTTCGTCCGATTTCATGTAAATGGTACCCCAAAGTCCCTATATATCTTTCGATTTGCACGAAATTTGGCATAACGTACTGAATTGAGCCTAGATTGATGTCTGCGTTGTTTCGTGAAAATCGGTCCACATTTAGATATAGCTCACTTTTATTATAGTTTGATTTTAAGTACTTGACGCACCAAGGAACCAATAGGAACAAAACGTTCTGAAATTAGTATAACGTATCCTGTGACAAGTTTGTTTGAAATCGCTTAATATTTGGCCCGATTTCAAGTAAATTGCGCATCAAACTCCTCATGTTAGTCAGTTTGACATCAAATTTTGCACAACGTACAAAATTGAGCATAGAATTATGTAGTTTCGTTTTCTAGAAGTACAGACATAGCCCAACGGATGACCTATTTATATTTGTTTGAAGTCGATTTACATACTTTATGGATAGATCTACTAGATTCACATTTAGATAAATATCACATATTTTATTTCATTCAAGTTCATGCTAATAGTCCTGTTTAATATACCCATAGTGGTGAAGGGTATCATATAGTCGGCCCCGTCCGACTTTACTACTTTCCTTACTGGTTTTTAATTTGCATGGTACCCAAAAATCGAGCTTCTTTTTGAATCCAGCTTTGTGTAAATAGTATAAAACAGTTTTGTTGTCGATTTTTAGCTCCTGGGCGATGTTACGACTGCTAACATGCCGGTCAATTTTTATCGACATTTTCATAATGGGTTTCTTTTTCCCCAACCTAATATATAGCATTCCGTACGATATAGAGCAGGTTTGGATATGGTTTTAATTCCCAGAAATTCCAAAGACATTATTATTTAGGAATTGTAAGGAAGAATTATAGAAGGTGGATAAATGGAGGAAAACACCAAGCCGATGTTACATCATGCCGTTTTTTATTTTTATGTTTTAAATAATGACGTCAAATGACTGAAAATAACTACAATTTTTAAGGATAACACTCACAAATCTGAAGATCTCCCTAAATGTTGACTCGTCGATATATAATGTGAAATGTGCATCTTATTTCAAATATAATCTACTCTAATACTTTCTGCGAGGATTATATGTGAAAATTGAGAAAGAGGATGCAATAAGTAATATAATGTTCTCTTCGCATTGTATGTGTTCTAAATAAGATTATAGAAAGCTTTCAGAGCTAATATCTATTAGATTTTTTGACACAAAATTATCCTTCTTATGGGTCCTGCCCCTTCTTATTTTATTTGACGCTCATAAATACATTTTCACACTATTAGCCATGACTGTTATTAAAATAATTTGAAAGTTCTTTTTACTGCTGTTGTTTTTGGCAGCACTTAAGGATTAACTGTTAGCCTAACTTTGAAACAGAAATGAAATTATATAATTTTTAATAATTCACAAGAGATAATGGCGTTTATATTTGGTTTATATACATGTGTAGTCGTGTAGAGCACAGACACTTCAGTCTAATAACACCCACCCACCCACACACACACAAGTGAGCTCACTCCACCATTCACAGTTACGATTTGCAATTTCCTTCTCCACATGAAACATCACATATGACTTTTGGGGAAAACGACAATTTGCAGCCAGTCAGACCCATTCACCTATATACAGATATATACATACACGCAGACATACACATACATATGCAATATACCATAACGGTAAGAGTACAAACTACTCATTAATGTTAAGTGCCTAGAAACTTTTCAAGCATATTTAACTTAAAAATATGTTCATAAATTGTCTGTCTATACGGTTTGTTTTTGGGATAAAAAGGAAACGGATAACTTAGCACAGAGTGCCATGATGAGGGTGCGGGGGTGCGAGGAAAGAGGGCAGTTAAGGAAGGTTGCAAAATATTTGTGAAGAGAACTGTAGTGGCAAAAATAGTTTTAAATGATTTTAAAAGATTTTCCTGAGAAATTTTGTAAAATGGCAACAACAACTAGCAAATGAGTCTGTAAATATCTTTACAGAAATTTGAGTTTATTTTCAAAATGGGCCTAAATTAGAAACTTTTCTTTTGACAAGAAGAACATTAAAATAAGTATATGCATATGTAGGTATTTAAAATAACATGGAAATTCTTTTAAACAGGGAGCTTACTATTTTGCTTCCACTTTCAGGCTTCCATTAATATTTCTGAAGAAACTTCTTTGAGTGCGTGTTGTTAATTATTTAGTCAGACAATGAATTAAAAATGATTTTGCCAAATTTATGCAAATGACCAAGTTTAAAGACGCATTAGTTATGCCGCCCGACCAACTACAGCACACATTTGCATTTTATAAATTGTCGAAACTTTTAATGTCACTATTTGACATAATGTGTTGGATAAGTTTAAAGTGGGGGTGGGTGTATCATGGCATTATTAATGTGGGGAAATATCTATTTATAAAATAATTCACATAAAAATATATTAAATTGATCCTAGTTTAATATTAAACTAAAACTAATGTGGAGCAGTCGAGATTATGTTGCCCTACCCAACCGCCATTGAAATTTAAATTTCTGCGAATCTAAATCTCACGCCTGGCAATTTTTATTGATATTTACATTATCTTGCACGTTATTGCATATTAGAATATGTACCTCTACTAGGGTGTGCATCTAAGTATAGGTCAGCTTTTCCGGTGGAAAAATATACGTCATGATAAACATATTTTGCGATTTTACACAAAAAAGTCCCGTTTAACAATAAGAGATGACGGTATAGAGTGTATACCACCAATGTAGCAAATATGAGGTCCGAGTAGCAATCAATGAGCTGAAGAATAATAAAGCAGCAAGTGCCAATGAATTACCAGCCGAACTATTAAAGACGATATGTGCCAAAAACATGCACTAGCTGGTTAGTACATTTGGAATAAGGAATGCCTTGCAAAAGCACATAAAGTGCTATGCAGCGTGTTGTATGAACGACTAAAGCCAATGGTCAATGACATTATTGGACCATACCAACTTTGGCACAAGGTCAGATGACATGAAAGTTGGTTGAACATTGAGAGCCCTTTAAAACCGAACGAGGATTCAGACAAGGTGATAGTTTATCGTGTGACCTTTTTAACATCCTGCTGGAAAACTTCATACGAGAGGCAAAGGTGAACAGAAATGACACTTTGTATACCAAACAACACGTGTTACTCGCCTACGCCGATTACATCGACATAATGGGTCGCACATTAAGAGCGGTAACAGACACCTTTCATAAACTGAGATGGAGTCCTGCAAAGTGGGTCAATGCCGACGGTTAATATCGCCGTCGAATGAACCATGGGTTATACCATCTATTCTCGGACATCGACATCGTCAGACGTATTGAGCTGCAGCGACCCCAGCTCACAAGGCATATAAAACCAAGCCAAGTGATGATTTACGAAGAAGTGGAACGCTACAAATCCAATGGAAAGATCAAGTAGAAGACAACATCTCGGAAAATGGGTGAGATGCGCACAAGACCGACCCACTTGGAAATCTGTTTTAAGCTCGGCCTATGGAACAACCGTTCTGTCATAAGTCAGCGGAACGGATACGATACGCTATATAAAATATCGTAACAATTGGTTAGACGGAGTGTCTTTCGTGTACCATTTACATAAATCGGATTATTAAACGTATATTGGAGCTCTATCTAAACCTACAATGGTTTATGGCCTAAAACAAAATATCGAAAACTAAGACTATACCAAAACATAGAAAAATGTCGTCAGAGGTCTGTCTAAGAATTTGGAAAATCTATTAAAAACCAATTCGATTGTGAACAGGTAAGACCACAATAAAAAAACGTCGGTGATATATTTAATTTATCAATTTCCAATAACAAATTTTCTAGGAGTACTAGCAATTTATGTATTATTATTGACATTGATTTTATTTTGATCAACAATATATCGGGTCTACCACGAATATTTCGAGTTATTTCAAACAGAACACCTATTTTAATATAATTAATTAAAAATACTAATGTTTCAGTTAGTTATATAATCACCGCTGCTTCAAAATTATTTGTTATCTTGAATACATTATTTTAGTTTTTTACAGCTTCAACTTACCTCAATTGTGGCATCTCGTATGTAAATCTCCTTTGTGTCATTGGGATTGCGATCGCGTGGTCTATATGTAATACGATAGCCGAGAAATTCTCCAAGTATTGTATCGGGCGGCGGTGGTTTCCATGAAATATATACAGAGGTGGATGAGGTATTGTGGGCTTCTGTGGGTATCGGTTTACCTGTAGGAGCTGTAAATGAAAACAAAAAACACACAAATATACATTATTAAATAAAATATAAAGTTATGTTTTTTTTGTAAACGATTTTAAACTCAATTTAATTTAATACAAAATGATAAATTAAATTCTGCTCTGAAAATCGTTTGCAATTTAATAAAATTCCTTTAAACATCCATCCATTCCGTTGTCAATTAGCCGTGAACGTTGGTAATAACATGGTTAAGTGGCAAATCGAAGATCAAACAACATGAGAAGATGTTGTCAAACAAACTTCGAACATACGAACGAACTAGCGTCCATGTATTGACAGTAATTACACCTCCACACTAGCTACTTCGAAGTGTATTGTATTGCTATGGTACAACAGGAACACGTAGATCATTGTGAGAAGAGAATATTATACATGTGAGGTTAGGCAGGTACACTGTGCCAGCATTCGCTCTGGTTGTGTGTTTTCTGTTCAGTGTGTCCATCGGCCTTTTCTAAGTGATTCTCTTAAGTGTGTTTGCACTTGTAATCGTTGTAGTTTGAAGTAGGCGTCACTACAACAGGTGCAAAATACATTTACGCTGAACAAGAAATCGCTTTTTTCTTTGTTGGAAAAAGGAAACGAGTCACTTGACCATTGAAGAGTGCACGATTTCAGAAATGGTGCTTATGGGCAATATCAATTTTCAGTGATCCAGCAAATGAGTGCATCATACAAGCAATGTGTCGTGACAAATCGTGTATTCCATATGTATGGTTGGATTTAAGGAGTTAAGATTCTAGACACCAATAGTGATTGGAGACCCACTGTTTATTATGAATTTATTAATTTATGTAAACAATTTATTGTCGCCCAAACAAATGTATTTGGAATTCAGTCGAATTTTTTTGCAGATTTGAAAATTATAGGGTTTCCATTTCGAAGTTCAAAAGTAAACACAAATAAATTACATATAAAATGGTTATTTGGTACCATCCGTCTGTCTGACTGTTGTAACCACTCTAGCCTCAAAAAGAAATGAGATAGGTTGCATAAATTTGGCATAGACTTGTCTTTTGTCAACAGGCAGGTCAAGTTCGATAGTGAGGTATACAGTCAACATTTACGCATAGCCCTCATATAACCGTACCCCGAATCGGTGTAATTCGGCACTTTGTGTTCTTATTGGATACCAAATCAACACACTAAGAATTGTCTATATCGGTCCACTTTTTTCCGGATAGTAAAATTTTTGATTTGTCGTTTTTGTTAAACATGTTCATGTGTATAATTTCGAATAACTCCGCAAAACATTACTTGTTTTCACCATATGTCTTTATACCCTCCACCAAAACGTGCAGTATATCGATATTCGATATTTTGGGTTGTTGGGCAACGTCAACACCGAATTGGCTGTAATTTAGTATTTTTGGTTCTCAATTTATATTGAAACTCCGTACTTAAAATTATTAATATTGATTCAAGTTTCGGTATAGCCTCCACATGTCGTTATCCCCCATATTATGTATTTATGGGTTTTGGTCACGTTGTCCAACCGAATTGGTTGTAATCTGGTGTTTTGGGTTCTCAATGTATAGCCAACCTCCCTACCAAAAATATTAATATTGCCTCAAGTTTCGGGGTATCCCGAACGAGTTACTTGATCGTATAACGATGCACAAATTTTCTATAATTTGAACTTGTTAGGCACGTTTTTCAACCCAATTGGCTTTAAGTACACATTTTGGATTTTTATTGTGTGTCAAATCTCACAACTAAATCAATATCGATCCCTGTTTTGGTACAGCCCCCATATGACAGTAACCCCACAATACGGCATTTTGAGGATTGTTGGTATGTTCAAGGTACTAATCCAATCTGAGTGTCTGGAATTTTGAATGCCATGCCGAATTCCAGCCCCATTCTTTTGAACCCACAAAATGAATAACCCTTCCCAATCTGGCAATCATTTTCCCAAGCCATAAAAATAAATCAATATTATCCTACACACAGTAATTATATATTAAAGACTTAATATAAAGTAAAGCATAAACATTATTCCACCATACCGGTATGCAGGCAAAAAACAGCTGCTTGTAATGACAGCTGCAAATTTGTGATAGAGTTGTGTAACATCGAATGTTTACATTGATTGAATAATTTTGCGTGTTGCTTCATTATTGGCGTGTCGACGATACAACTATCTAACAAAAATAGTTACGAACATCGTTCTAATGAACGAACACACCCAGTCGTTTACCAATTGATTAGATGCATGTGTGTGTGTTTGTCTATTCTTTCATTTTGTTTTAAGGCTAAAATATAAATATGTATCTATGGATGTGTGTAAAGTTACATGGCTAATGTTTAGTTGATCTGTGTGCGTGTGTGTCTGTATGTGTATGGGTGTTGAACATCGCATTATCCCGTTCATGTGGTATAATCGACATTGTGTGAGAATGAGAATGTGTGTATGTGGTCATGTATGTGCGTATGAGTGTGTTACGAGGAGGCTCAATTGACGCTTTAACAATGTATAACACACGGTCTGTTATTGTTTTGTTGCATTGAGCCAACAATTCACCAGAATTACGGCATGTTCGGCAGTCATCACACGTACAACTACATGCCCACACTGAGAAACACTTGCCAGCAGCAGCAGGTTAATCGAAAACATTGTCTGTCTATCTGTTTGTCTGTCAGCCCTTCAGCCAGCCAGTATTACTCAATACACTTACACAAATCGTTTATTCGCTTAATAGGTAAAGAGAAACACTCACGTATTTTACACTTTTGCTCTTGCAAAATTTAAATATCACGCGCCACTTTATGTGGTTGAGAGTGTGTATGTGTGCGTGTGTGTGGGGATATAAATATGGTTTGTTGTGTGCGTGTGTGTATGGATGTGTTTATATTTAGGGTTTGGTATATCGATGTTTGACGTTTGTTGCCAATGTTGTTGTTGATATTTTATTCACACACACACACGCATGCCGGCTTCCATTATTGTTCTTGGTCATATACAAACACACTCATACATGAACGCAAATAAAGCGGTTATTTGGTTTCAGAACACTCACACGCACACAGACACACATTCATGCACAACATGACAACTTCTCTCTATTGATAGCATTTTTATTGCAAAATTGGCAAAATTTGCGGGTTTTGCGCCACAAAAGCGAAACTTGCCTCTAACAAGGTTGTTGTTTTTTTTATATTTGCTGGCATGTCTGGCCAACAACTGAAGTTACACACAGAAGGTGTAGGCTGTGCGTGTTATGACATTTTGTTTTAATTTTTTTTGTATGGGTCTGCTTTGTTTTATTAAACGAGGTTAATGCAGAACTCTAGATAGTTCTACGTAGAATTTTGGCCATGTGTGGTTTCATATTTGCCACCTACCATCAGAAGCAATAGCAACAGTAGAAGTATGACAACGATTTCCGTTTGATTGTGATTATTGCAGGAAATTTCTCAGTTGACCTGACATTGACCAAAGTTCAGGCATGTCCGGTATTTGTTGTAGGATTACATGTACATTTAATTGTGCATATTACGAGTTGTGTGTTGCGTGAGGAGAGTAGCAGTGACAGTGAAATCTGAATAAATAAGTTGAAATGTAGAAATAATCATGATATGATAACGTTTTCACTTTCTAATTAAATTGTTGGTTTATGTTTAATGTGTAAATGGGAAAACGTGTGTGTGTGTGTGATTGTATCTTTAATTAGTTAGCGTAGATTTTTGACATGAAATTACAAATACTTTTAGGTGGTGGAGCTAATTGGCCGGTACAAATACAAACAAAATCGGTTTTGCACAAAACGCGTTTTGCGTTTTCAATTTACTCACTAGATATATCGTATATCTAGACCTAATTCAGTTCATTGCGCAAATTTTGGTCTAAATCGGACAAATATTTAAATGGTGCACCGAAGAGCCTATGTTTGTTCGATTTACATGGAATTTAGCAGAGGTGAGTTTAGAGTGATGTATATTCATGTTGCAAAAATCGGTTTAGATTTAGATAAATCTCCTATATGTATTTTCGTTTCATTGAATGTATATGATGCACCCAGCGTACGCCTGTTCCACATACACGAGATAAAATTGTGGACAGCGCACTGTGTTGCAGTTCCTAATTTGGCATTTCATTTGTGTAGAGTATAAACAACTGACAATATACAATAACATTGCCCTAATAAACACCATATGGTGGATGGCGTGAATGTTCGTCAGGTTCTAACTTAAGCACGTTTTTACAAATTTTGGTTTTCTGTTACAACAAATAAAGTGATCAATTGATATAACATTTTCAATAATTTTTGTACAATACCCCGTCATTACTCAGTTGAACATTTGAAAATTATCATCATTCAACCTTTAATATTTTATTTGATTAACCATCCTATAGTATTAATATAAAAACAATGTTATTATGTAACCAATACATTACCTTATAAAACCCCCAAACATTTAAGACACTTTGATAAAAAAAAAAAAAAAATAACCGGAAGCCATTCACTTGGATAATTGTTTCCCATTGTTAACCTTAAATGTATCGTCTAGAATCTATGATGACATACATATTTCTTGTCGGTTGTTGGTGTTTGTTTTCTTCCATTTTGTAATGTTTTTACTTACCCTCACGCAAGGTCACTATGTAGTAGGATTCTTTGGATGGAGGACTAATGCCCAGCTTGTTGACTGCTTTCAGACGAAAGCTATAGACGGTAAAGGGTACCAGACCGGTGACTTGATACGATGTCACATTTGATTTTGTTTGTATTTGTGGCACTTCATCCCATTGACCGTTCTCGCCCACTCTGTAAATAGAAAATAGGAAAAAAACGGGATCCAAGTTATTGCAAATGGAAATTGATGGCAAAGTAGCAGAATGTATTAAAGAATAATATTTACTCAACTCAGCAATTCAAGAACTTACAGAGAGAGATAGAAGAGGCGTATGAAGATTGAAGAACCCCGGTGAGGAAGCCTTTTACGTGTGTGTGAGAGATAGTGTGTTTGTTTATCATGAATTGTGTTTTAATTCAATCGGTTTTTCTTTTACACTTTTGACCATTCGAAGGACTTTGACAAATACTGGCACTCACTCACACACATACACGTACTTACATACATTCATCTATAAATAAACTTGAGTTTTCCCCCACCCTCTTTTCGAAAGAAAGTTGAAATGTAATGTTTGTTTTGTTCTTAAGAAATAACCACTTAAATGCACATTCGTCTCTGCATTGACCGGTCCAACAACAGCAAGAATCGAATATCTTTATTTGAGTGAGTGAGGCCTAGTAGCTTTGTTAGTTGCACAGGGGTGTTTTTGGATATGTGGTCTGTCGGGCTGGGGTGACAGTTTGTGGGGAAGTTACATATGATGGACCTACATAACGGATAATTGCATTAGCCCTTTATTTGTCTATATTAATAACAGAGCACATTGATTAGATGACTACAGACTGACTGACTTAACGATTCATCTATGCCCAGAATTTTCAAATTTGGTGTGAGGGTCACTCTTAGTGTATTCATGTATACGAAAAGTATTAACCGGTACTAAATTTGGTACAATTTCAAGTTTGCGGAACGAATGGAGTTGGAATCCTGAAATTTTAAAAGGATTGTGATATGTAGGTAGTTTTCGATATTTGTACTTATGTGTACGAAAAGTACTAAATGGTACTATATGGAGCTGGAGCACTGAAATTTGGAAAAAGATTACTACTGCATTATAAATTTGAGAAAATTTTTACTAATGTGTACAAACTATTAATAAATTTGGTGCCGTTTGAATTTTGATTTAACCGATGGAAATGGAATCCTGAAATTTGGAGTCAGGATCACTGGTGGGGTGTAGGATTGTGGTATGCAATAATTTTTGGAGATTCGTACTAAATGGTACTTAATTTTGGTATAGTTTGGATTTGGAAGAACCGATAGGTCTGGAATCTATATATATTATTATATATGTGGCATTGAAAAATCGTACTTATGTGTACTAAATGTTACTAAATTTGGTACAATTTGAATTTTTAGTTAACCGATAAAGCTGGAAAGCTGACACTTGTAGTTAGGGTCACTGTTGGGGTGTAGGATTGGGGTATGTAGGAAGTTTTGGATGTTCGTACTGAACGTTACTAAATTTGGTACAGTTTGGATTTGGTTGAATCGATTGGGCTAGAATCCTGAAATTGGGAATAAGATTTCTATTGGTTTTGTGATATAGACAGATTTAGAAATTCGTGTACTAAATTTGCTTTGATTTAGATTTTGGGTGAACCGATAGATCTGGAATCCTGAAATTGTGTAATATGATTTCTATTGGTTGTAAAACATACATAGAAATTCGTTGGATTTAGGTGATCGGATCGAGCTAGAATCCTGAAAATTGGAATAAAGATTGCTGTTAGAGTGCAGGGTTGGGATATGTATGAAGTATTGGAAATGTGTACTAAATGGTACCAAACTGGAATCCTGCAATTTGAAAATACGATTTCTATTGGATTGTTGAGGTAGGTTGATATGGAAATGTATATTAATGTATTCTAAATTTGGTAAAATTTGGATTTGAGTGAAAATATAGAGCGCGAATCATGAAATGTGGAATTAGTATTGGAGTGTAACGAAGAGTCTTATCTTCAGACCTGATCTGGACTTAGAAATAAATATTACGATGAGTAAAATTTGGATGAAATTTCGTTCGATTCAGATGAGATTACAAATTTTAAAAATATTGACACTTTGTGGCGAATTTCCTGGAAAGAATGGACCGAAAAGTCCCATCTTTTAATATTTTACACAAACTAATTTTTAAATAGACGGAAATTTGTAAGTCGACTCCAAATCATTAGTCTTTACCCTCTCACATATATATCCTAGTGTTGAGATTTATGTGGAAAAAATCCGACTGGGACCGGTGACTGTTTACTCTTCCCAAAACTGAAGACATTGATGAAAGGGAAGCGTTTAGCGTTTTTGGTTATAAAAAACGCATTTCAGAAGTTATTCAATGAATGAAAAAAAACTGACATATGTGAATTATATTTGAGGGCATTATTTTGAAGGGGCCAATATAGTTATTGATAAATAAGTAATTAATAAGTAATTTCCTATATAAGTTATAACAACGCTTATATTTTCATCAGTCTATATACTTAAGTCTGGCAGCAACTTTTCTCAATTTCCACATTAATATTTCAGTTTTCTCTTAATTATGTCGCATTTTACGATTATTTATTAAAATTCCTTACCTTACCTTAAATATAACAATTATTTTGGGATATACAATGTATTTCATAATAATACCATTGATATTTTTATGTAAGAAGCTCTGGTACATTTTAACATATAATTGTTATAAATATTTTAGGAATTATATAAAATATTCTTGGGACTTTTCATGGAATATAAATATTATTTTAAATATTATTAAAAGCAACAGGATTTTACAAACGGCAATTCCATTCATATAACATGACTATTCTTGGAATGGTAATCTTGCAAATCTTTTTGGATAATAATACTTTAAGAAAACAAACAATCAAAAAGCACTACACAAAGCAGAAAAATGGGGGGTGAACCTTTTTCTGGCTGCCCTTGATTAACTTAAACCTTTGGGGAAAAGTACAACAATTTATTTGGAAAATCCCTTTTTAACCTGACCGTCCGTTTCCGAATTGTTTGCAATGTAGCATGAATTTGTTTTGGCCACCCCAAAAATATTCCGAATGTCGACAAAAGGTGGCCAACAAAATGGCAATGGAAAGGAACACAAACTTTAATCCCAGACAAACAGTAAACATTTCATGGGGATAACAAAGGCCCCCGAAAAGAAGAAAAAAATAAAATACTAAACCATCTAAACTATGACCGACAAAAGTATCAACACAATAATAAAAGATAACAGAAAATGTTAGGCCATAGGGCCTCCGTTACAAGTGTAGCCATGGGAAACGAAAAGGTTGTGTTTGCCAAGTGTTTTTGTTAAAATTTAAAAAATCAACATATCATTTACGGTATCACCAATATGGCTGAAGTAAGTCTTTTTGTGTTTTTTTCTGCTTTGTCGAAGGATCCCTTTACCTAACATCAACAGGGATTTGCTAACCTAACACAAACTCAATGAATTTCATTTCATGTTATAAGTGAGTGTGTGTCTGTGTATGAGAGAGATATGCAGCCGATACAAGTTTGGTATGACGATACACCACAATATACTTAGTTCTTATGTTTATCTCTTACATATGTATGTGTGTATGTATTGTATAACTTACTTTGCTAAAAAACCAACGACAATGACAAGAACAATGCTAACATTTAAGGCCAACAACTCTTTTTATCGTTAATACCCCAAAGAAGAAACCCACAAAAAAAAGAGCAAACTTCATTTGTTCTACTTTGTTTACTTTAGGTCTTTTTTGTTTTTGTTTTATTTCGGATTTTATTCAAAGGTTTTAGTAACTCAAACAAATGACTGTGGTCGACACAATTGTTTGCAAGTGGGTTCTTGCCGAATGTAAATGGTCACTTTTGGAAAGGCAATTCTCAAAGAGTATAAATAATGCTGAATACAATTTCGGTACATATACGTACATATATAATTTAGAATTGCCATGGAAAATTAGTTTATAGGTTTGGTCATTAATACAGCATGTTCTAACAAATAAATTGGTGTTCTGATAAACCTGACACTATACGGGATTTTTTTTTGGAAATTAGTCAAATTAAGTGGAATCCACAAGTGGGACTACTAAAAACTATAAAATGTTGATTATATGCTTGAGCCATGTTTGGTTCAGGAATTCGGCTATGATATATCGTAGGCCACTCGACATACGCAAATTAGTTCAGTGATAAATCTGAGTGAAGAAATGAAGACCGCGGAGTTTGGCGAGTCTATTATGCGTATAAGAGGTTTTGAGAAAGGCCACAAGGTCGTATGCCACAAGTTCGTATGGTCAATGAGGAGTATAATAGTATAATATTGAAGTAACGCGGCGTTTGGGCTTAGAATTTTGGAAAACCCAAATATTATTTTTGCACCATTGTACGTGTGTTTTTTACCAAAAAACAAATGTTAACATGCCTTAACCACCTTATTCCCGGATTTTGTCTCCGTTGATTTGTTACTCATCCCAAAACTGAAGACACCGAGATGAAAAAAAGATAAAAGAAAAATTTAAACTAAGGTATTATATGTGAGTGGAATTTCTTTAAATGGAGATAGGACAGTTTTTATTGAATAAACAAAGTTTCATTTTGTGATCAGCCCTCTTACGGGCTTTTTCATCCTCGCGGATGAAAAAGCACATCTTGTGATAATTAGAGTCCTAATATATATTTCAGCAATTTTTAATGGCCTGCCTGCAGACAAAAGACGGCTCTATGCTAAATTTTGGGGATCTATCTCAATTCGTTTTGATGCTGGAGTGATTACAACAGACAGACTGACAAGCGGACATGCCTAAATCGACATTTTACACTGATCAAAAATATATATATACTTTATAGGGAATTGATTATTTCGATGAGGGAGAGTACTTTTAATAAATTTTACACTGATCAAATATATATATATATATATATATACTTTATAGGGAAATGATTATTTCGATGAGAGGGGGTAATGTTAATAAT